>NC_084510.1:31629148-31866648 GCF_024500385.1 Phyllopteryx taeniolatus
TCCAGGGGGCTCAGTCAGACAGTGGGGGCCTTGTTGTCGTCGTCGCTTTGCGTTTGCCTGATGAAGCGTCTCCTGGCAACCAACAACAAAACCATTCACACACACCTCCCCCAAAGCTGCGTGCGTGCGTGCGTGTGTGACAGAAAGAAAGAAAGAAGTAAGAAATCCTGACATTCAACAAAGTCACCTTGGAAAAAGGAGCACAATGAACGCTGGCGACGCTGAGCCCACGGCGGCCAGCTGGGCGTGGCCTGACCCGTGGCGCTGTTCTGTGTTTGTCCTGCAGAGGGCGTACGACATCGCTCGGGAGCCGGGAGACACCGACGGAACCGGGTCACTCAGAGGTCAGGGAACATCACACGCGCGAATGTATGTCGGCGTGCTCGTGTGCGTAAGTGCACGTGTGTGTGCCTGCGTGTGTTGCATGTGTATGAGGGTTTGTGTGTGTGTGTGTGTGTGTGCGCATGACTGAGTGTCAGTGAGTTAGCATGCTAGCATTAGCCCTGAAGACATGTTTGCTATGATGCAAACTTTATTTTGACGCTCTCGGTCACTTTTGACCACCTAGCGTAGCGTTAGCCTCCCGCGGCGGGCGTGACGCTCACCTGACTCGAGGAGGCGGCCACGCCCACTTTACAGACATTACAACGGACGCCCCTGAAGGCGGCGTGGGAAAGCCGAGAGAAAGAAAGAAAGAAAGGGAGGAGGAAGTTGACCGGGATCATGTGAGCGGCACTTGGCGCTGGCTCAGCGGGGAGGAAAACCGATGATCGGGGGCCCAACTCGCGAGGGCGACACAAAGACATGGACGAGAGAAAATTGCATTCCGGTAAGACGGCAAATCAAATCCGACGCCGCGAGGAAGAAGAGCAGCAACGAGCAACGTGGACATGATGTTAGAAATAGCTTCATGAATTCATCACAACGATAATCCTAATCATCAGAATTATGATGAGAATAATAACTCCAAAAAGATTTTCAATGGGCCTGCTGACTTTTTCTGCGGCCCATTCATTTGCAATGGGAGTTATATTCGGAGTTTTTGGGGAATTGCGTCACTAATTCTTAAGAAAATAGTTCCGACCAAGACGGACCTTTTGATACCTCATTTGTGCCGATTTGTTGGGGGGGGGGGCGACAGAATAATGAAGAAGAATAAATATATGATAAACTGTCAGGATAGTATTATGGGCCTCTTGCTTCACTCGTACTGTTAGCGGTAGCGGTAGCGCTTGCTCCGTAGCGGTCCCATAATCATCCAAATCCTCATGGAGTCGTTAAAGAAGCTGAATCGGATTCCGACTTTGGGAGTCCCGGCGCTTCACGCCTGCCTGTGATTCAATGCTGCTTGACGCTGATTTACTTGAGCTCGGATTATCTTCCCTTATTTCATCTTTGCTCGTTTTAGCTCAGCTTGTCACGGGTGAGCAGACGGCTCGATAAGACAGAAAGGACACATCCGATGTTTTACTGTCGCGGAGCCCATTGATATTTGGTCAGCGGCATTTCTCGGAAGCCTTTCCCGTTCTGGGAAGCGCGCGAACAAATCAACACAATGGGCTTCATTCGCAAATGCGTCCAAATGTTCTTAGTCTACGCGAAAGTCGAGCGTCTATGCAAAACCGCCGTCAGATTCGTGACGTGCGTACTGGCCAGTTTTCTTGTTACCGCCACGCGTATGTTAGTGAATCCCAATTCGTTCCAAATGACAATCTCGTGCCCGCTGAACTGCGATCTGCGTAAACCGCGCCCCCGTTTCTCTTTTATTCTTATGAGAGATGGCGCCCAAACTTTCACAACTTCCTCTAGCCTATTCTCAAAAGCTCGCTAATAACAGAAGCTGACAAGTTAAAATAGAGACGTGGCACTCAAAACGTGCATCGGAAAAAAAGTCATGAGGACAAACGCGGCATACGGTAGCAAGGAATAAATAGAGCACAGTCCATTCATCAAGTTAGCGTTGGAAGCCACAGAAAAGATCTGACACATTTTCCAACCAGCGCCACGGAAGACGACCGGTTGGGGCATGTTCTCCCCGTGCCCGCGTGGCTTTTCTCCGGGCACGCCGCTTTCCTCCCGCATCCCCAAAACATCCGTGCGAGGTTGATCGAAGACTCTGAAGTGCCCGTCGGTGCCAATGTGAGTGCGACTGCTTGTGCCCTGCGATTGGCCGGCGACCGGTTCGGGGTGTACCCCGCCTCTCGCCCGTAGATAGCTGGGTAGGTGCCAGCATGCCCGCGACCCGCGTGAGGAGAAGCGCTCGAGAAAATGGATGGCTGCCTGGATGGATATTCCAACCACATTTTGCAGAATAAAACAAATCATGTGATTATGGTCAGGATTTGAAACAGATTTTTTGACGGTCGTTCGTCACGTGTAAATTTGGGCAAATGTTGTTTCGAGATTCGCAGCGTCCGAAACCTTCGAATCCTCGGATGAACTAAGAAGCGCTTGATCGCTCGTTGAGTGAGCGCCGCCAACAACCTGCCAGCTAGCGGCGGGTACGTACTGCGCACGCGCACGTACTAGCGCTTGAACGGAACGAGAGCGTGTTTGTGTAATACTGTGTGTTTGTTTTATAATGTTTGTGTTTCGTAATGTGTGTGTCTGTGTAATTTGTGTGTGTGTGTGTCATAATGTGTCTGCGTTTTAATGTACATGTGTTGCAATGTGTTTGTTTCTGTTCTGATATGTAAGTGTGTGTCTGTCCTTTGTGTGTGTGTGTGTGATTGTGTTTGCAATAATGGTCATTTTGAAGACATGAAGTCTTATGTTGCCTCATCAGTCACAGAAATGTGATGTTTTTTTGATCGATGGGCACGTAAAAAATATGCAGTAGAGAATGTAAATTGTTGTTAGGAAAAATGAGAAAGTCGGTTCAGGCGAAGGGTCGCGTTTGTGTGGTCAACATTAGTCCACGTCAATTTTGGGAACGGTGAATGCGGATGCGGGCGGCGGGTGTCTGCTTTCATGTGTGAGAAACGGGATCTGGCGGAATAAGACTGAAGACGGCTCACATGACCTCTAATCTCCTCCTTTGTCTCCACAGCTCTCAACTGCTGCTCTGTGCGCCCCCTGCAGGCGCGACGGCAAACACCGGGAACGTGGGGGGTGCGGCCTATCGCCCCTCCCTTCCCGTGCAACGGACTATTCCGTCGTCTTACTGCGCGTGCGCAATAAAATTCAACCGTCCCTCAATTTTCTGTACCGCTCCATCCTCACGCGGGTCGCGGGCGTGCCGGAGCCCATCCCGGCTATCTTCGGGCAGGAGGCGGGCGGGGTACGCCTCCAATCGCAGGGCACACAGAAACAAACGCGCATTCGCACTCGCATTCACGCCTACGGGCAATTTCGAGTCTTCAATCAACCGAGCACGCATGTTTTGGGGATGCGGGAGGAAAGGGGAGGACATGCAAACTCCACACAGAAGACGCTCTAACCAGCCGCACAATCAAATTCAAAATATGAAATTAGATTACATATAGATTCATTCATTAATGAACATTCAAATGAAACGAGGCAAAGCTCCTGAAGCCCAAGCTAATCAGTCAGCGCAAGGCCGCGGGGGGGGGTGCCAATACGCCCTCTGACTCTAAAGGTTGATCATCCTCGGGCCCGTTAGTTTATTCAATAACTGCAAACTCCAACTGTACGATTCCAAACCCGGAGGAGCCGCCGGCGCTTTTTGTCTCGGGCCGCCGAACGACAAAATCACGGCACATCCCGACAGCGAGCGACTGGTCGTCGCGCAGTGTCAGACCGCGTACGGACAAATGCGCATTCTTGCCGACCGATAATTTGTTTGCGCTCGACGACGCTGCCGCTGTTCCCGCACCAACGCAGCGAGACGGAGATGTGATGATGGTGATGAGGAGGAAGATGCGATGATGGCGATGATGTGGTGATGATGATGTGATGTGATGTGATGTGATGTGATGCTGATGATGATGACGGTGTCGTCGTTCGCCGCGCAGCTTCATCTTCGGCGCACGCTTGCGACCCGGCGCCGCCTCCGGCCGACTGCCTGACGGACCGCCGTGACCACCGTCACGACCGACGTCATCGCGACCGCGATGACCTCATCAAACCCAGAAAGTTGCTCAATCCCGTCAAAGGTTCCAGAAGTCACCAGGAGCTCCACAGAGAACTTATGACCAGCTGTAAACGGTACCGAAAAACGCCAAATATGGATCTAGCTGTCTACCGGTCATTTTCTCGATCTAACAATCGATGTCTCTCGATCGAGCGATCGATCGACCTTGGCTCGCATTTGTGTTGACGTGACGTGATCTATGAATACTGCGGGTGTTGAAGAGTTTTGTGCCCTCTGCTCACGCGCATTACAACAACAACAACAAGATTTTGTTGACTGTGTGTGTGTGTGTGTGCGCGTAGAAGCGACATGCGCGTGGAGAGCAGCAAGCCGGAACTCGAGCGCGTTCTGGAGTGTCGGCGGCGAGATCAGCTGATAAAGGAAAGAAAACAGGAAGAGGACGCGCGCAGGAAGATTTCGCCTCTGGAAGCGGAACTCAGGAAGAGACTTCAAGCGCTGGAAGAGGTACCGCAGAGATTGAAAAAACAACAACAACAAGCACCACTTCCTGTGCTCAATCCTGTTTCTAGCAAATCGCAAAAACCTTTTGAAAAGCACGTTTTGCAATTCTTCTTCTTTTCCACTGCATTCAATCAAACCATTTGGGACAAAATGGCTTTCATTCTAGACAAAAGACCACATGACGTCATGTGTCCATTTTTGGACACGGAAGTCATTACATTCCAAAAGTCTCTTGTACGACTTTCCTCATCCAATGGAGCAAATGAATCTGAGGAGCGCTCCCTCTGCTGGCCGCGGACAACAATTACAATTCCATATTTCAATTCAACAAGTGGAAGAAGGCGAAGTCGGACTGAAATTATCAGCAGGCGAAGAAGACACTTCGGTGCTCCTGAGAAAATATCAAAATGGCCTTTTTCAGGTTGATTTCCACGGAAGCGTTTTTGCTTCAGTACACATTTTCAGTTCACGTTTGAACATGCTACGTTCAGTATAATGTTACATGATAAAGTTCATGTTTAATGGGCTATATTTCACGTTAAAACGCGATAAGTTATCAAGCTGTGAGGTGATAAGCTTCACTTTTGCACTCGACAAATCAGAACGAAGCAATTCCTTACGGTGGAGGTCACCGGCGGAACCCGGCACGTGTGCGTCTTATACATCAAGAAATAAATTCACTCGCTCCGTAACTATGCCGCTCTTCTATAATACTGGAAGAAAAGTAAATAAGGCCAAGCGTTTCAAAAGATTTCAGATGGAAAAGGAAGACGCATACGAAGCTTGAAAGGGTTGCGTCCGTTTGGGCCCGCCCCCGGAAGGACTTGCTCCGTTCGGGCCCGCCCAAAGCTGCAGTGGTTTGAAGCTGCTACCTGAAAGTGATCACCTTCGAGCCTTTTCTTTCCGACCTGTGCGCCGTGCGAATGAATGAAAGGCTTTGAAGAAACGATGCTCGTGAACAAACTCGGTGCAGTAAAAGAAGGAAAAGAAACAGAAAAAGCCGAAAGTGCGGCGAGGCCTGCGGACGAACGGTAACGTTTTTGTGCTTCCAGATGGAAGCGGAGCAGCAGAAGGACGAGCGCGACAACCCGACGGCTCCCGAATTCGTCAAAGTCAAAGAGAACCTCAGGAGGACGTCGTGCGTCGCCGGCAAAGGCGAGCAGCAAGTCTGACGTAGACGACGTGAGGGCGGGATCGCTCGTGGCGTCTGCCTTCGGATGTTGTGGACGTTCAAGCAGGCGGGGCACTTTTTCTTCTTCTTGTTTTTCTGACGAGAGAAGACGAAGCGTGGAAAGGACGCGGAAGCGCGCCGCCTGCCGGAGGACTCGCGGAAGGACAGCGCGACCTTCACGCCTCGCGGTCGCCGGGGAACGAGCTTTCGACGTCGTCTTCACAACTGCCGGCAATTTAGGGTCGACGAGACCAACTTGCACCTTCGAATGGGAATCGTTTCATTTCGAAAAACTGCAATCACTGAATTTTGAATCCGTGAAAAAGTTGAGATCGATCGTGGGGAAATGGAAACCGACAATTCTAATATCGAGGACGCAACCGCCAGGAATAGCGAGTCATCGTGATGTCATCGCGCCTGCTTCGTTAGCATCTTAATCCGAAAAGCCTCATTTGAGCTCCGTTAAGTAAATGTCAACAGACCACAATCATGTCTGATGATTAAAAGGCTAATCACACCGTTGTCAAGCTTCATTTCTACGTTTACATAACGTGCACACACACACACACACACATATATATATATGTATACACACGTGTGTGTGTGTGTGTACACGACCGGTGTCAGAGTTTGGTCCGCATATCCGGCAGTAAGTCGGACTCGTTTCCGGTGAGGGTTGGACTGTGCCAAGGCGGCCCTTTGTCACCGATTCTGTTCATGACTTTGATGGACAGAATTTCTCGGCGTAGAGGGGGCCCGCTTTGGTGGCCTCAGTATTGCATCTCTGCTTTTTGCAGACGATGCGGTTCTGTTGGCTTCATCGAGCCGTGACCTCCAACTCTCACCGGAGCGGTTCGCGGCCGGGATGAGAATCGGCACCTCCAAATCGGAGACCGTGGTCCTCGGTCGGAAAAGGGTGGCGTGCCCTCTCCGGGTCGGGGATGAGATCCCGCCCCGAGCGGAGGAGTTCAAGTATCTCGGGGTCTTGTTCACGGGTGAGGGAAGAACGGAACGGGAGATCGACAGGCGGATCGGTGCGGCGTCTGCAATGATGCGGACTTCGTATCGGTCCGTCGTGGTAAAGAAGGAGCTAAGTCGAAAAGCGAAGCTCTCGATCTCCGTTCCTACCCTCAGCTATGGTCACGAGCTGCGCGTCGAAGTTGCTGGGGAGAGGGAAGTCTGGGCGTCCCTGATAAAGCTACTGTCCTCGCGAGCCGACCTCGGATAAGCAGAAGAAAATGGATGGATGGATATGTATGTATGTATGTATATATATATATATGTATATATATATACACACATTTACCATTTTCAATACACATTTAAAGCATATTTAAAACAAAACATTCGTATCCAGAACATATTTAAAAATAATGAACACATGTTCGAAACATATTTAAAACATGCTCAAAACATACAACATATTTAAAATCCTGAAAGATTAAATTCAAAATTCTGTAAAAGGAAGCAAGACTTCTCATGACATTTCTTCCAACGATGTAATTAGAATGTCTGACCGCTAGATGTCAGTGTTTCACCTTCTCCCTCGCGCTCTCTGATCGTCAAGCGCTTGAATGTGTGTAACCGGAAGTTACTATTGATTTTCGAATATCATCCAAATTCAATTGTTTCTGGCAACAATGAAAGAATTTGGACTATGATTATTCACCAAAACGACTCAAATAGTTTTGATTACATAAATCTGAACGCAACTTTCAATACTTGTATTAACCTTTACTTTGAAACAACTTGCGGAAACGACATACGTGCGTTATAGTGGGCCTCGATGCCACTTGCTGCAGGGCGGCGAGTCCACCCAAAAACCGAAAAACCAAGCCGCGGAGCGAGCGAGTGTTGCGGTCTGCGCTGGTTTGGAGCCGCCAGACAACCGCCGCCGCATTGTTCGCCACAGCGGCCGGCCGCGCACCACTCGGAAGAACCGTTCGAGGATTAAGCCGCTGGACCGGAAAGTGTTGCTTCGACCACTCGGATGTGATTTTTTTTTTTTTTTTTTTTTGGCGAGGACTTGAAGCGGTTTCCGACTAATTCCGATGAAGAAGGCTCAACGACGCCGGCTGCGGTGAACCGGCAGCGGGCAGCCAGCGGGCAGGCAGGTCCACCTCTAGCCTCATTTGTAGCTTAGCAAATTAGCATATGTTAGCATGCGTTAGCATGCACGCTGACTCGCTTTTCACCTTTTGACGCGCTCGCTCCGTCAATTGGCGAGTGACCCGAGGATGAGCGCGCTCACGCCGAACTCCGTTCAAAAATCGCACCATTCAAACAACCTCGTGACGTGCGACTGATAGCGTCCACAAGGTTTATGTTTGATAGATTCCAAGTTGGATTAAGGACTATACATAAACATCGGCGTCGATATAACCCTCTGAAAATTAATATAGGACAACGTATTGGGCTGAGCAGTTGGTCATACTGCTCGCCGCCGCCCTCCGCTGCAAACTCCCCAAGCACACTTGTCACTTGACATTCAGAATCAGTACTTTATAATCAGTGGAATAATAATCATTCCAAAAAAAAGTCACCGTCAAGGTTTAACACACCGCAATGCTTTTGTAATGCCACAAGTTCTCGCTGAATCGGTGCTTGGCATGTAAACGGGCCGCATTAAAGTGGCGTTTCTTTCAATGGAGTTTGGTACAGGTGTCTTGTTTTAATTTTCAAATTTTTTTATACGATGTACGTACTCACTTGATTTGAACTTTAGCCGCCGCCAGGTTAAACATGAGCACAGCTTGCTGTAAAACTGATAAGAGAAAGTGTGGCAAGATTGTGACGTCATTGCCAAGCCTGATGCTGCATGTTTGTGTCTTTGTTGCTCATGTGGAAATGAATCGAGTGTATCAATGTTTCTTTGCTTGCTTACTGACGATGTGGCCAATCAGAAGCGTTCGTGTGGCGAGGCCGCCGCTGATTCAGCTCAGCTGAGGACCAGAGGCTTGTTTCCATGGAGACGCGTGTGCACAATAGTGACGATGACATCGGCGCTTCTTCTCACCTGTCAATCACTCTGTGATTCTGACGTCAGAATGGCAATTGGTTCTTAGGTCCATGAGCATCATCATCATGACGTAACAACTGAAAAGTGAGAGATGTGCGTGTGTTTCTGTGTGGCTAGAAGGTTAACATTTAAACCCATCCCTTCTTTTGGAACTCCTGGGGGTGAAAGTGTGACCTCGACCATGTGACACTCACTCACTCTCTCGCACGCGCACGCGCACGCGCCTGTTGATGATGGCTGGTTGATGGTTGTCCATGACCAACATGGCGGGGGGAGGGGGCGTTATGGTCGCCAGAGGGGGAAGGGCTTATCACATGAAGCTTCCCTTCACAGAAGCAGCTGTGACCCACTTACACACACACACACGTCATTTTTGACTCTTATATTGTTTGATTCACTCATCTCCCATCAAAGATAACCGAAAGCGAACAAATAACTCTTGTTATGATGATGCTGATGGTTTTTACATGACGGTGTCATCAAGAAGTGTTTGTGTTCGTAAAAGGGAGGAGCCAGCTCGCTGGAAAAGAGCTTTTGATGGCAAAATAGTGATTTTGCAGATAGACAGCAGCGTTGTTTTCTTCGTGAATGCGTCGTTTAAAAGAAGGAATCTTTTTAGTGAACGTACTGAACCGAATCAGTTCATGAAATGATTTGTTCTTTGAGCTCGGCCGGCGGCGTGAGCGAGACGAGTCGGCCGCGAGCCGAAACGGAGCTGCCGCGGCGTTCTGTCGCTCGCTTCTGAATCTTGGGCGATGACCAATGAGCAGCCGGCGTCGGGCAGCGCTGCGCAAGCGGAGGAGGGCCTCAACTGAACTCGACGTACTGTCAGTCAGCAGCGATTCGTTCGTTGAACTTCTTCGTTGGCGATCCGCCAAAGAGAGACGTGCTCGTACGTCTGCAGTCGACGAGTGACTCACGTGGAAGTTCACTGCGAACTAGTCTGACGAGTGATTCGTTTGCGCGAGGGACAACGTATTACGCAGTGAATGTACGAGTGTAGGCCTGCTATAGGCTTGAATTGCTTGTGCTGCGACCGCTAATAACAACACAGGTTATACTAGCGTATCAACTCACAGGTTCTTCCAGGTGTTTAGAATTCCACCGCACTGCCTTGCTCATTTCCCACATCCTGTCCTGTCCTGTCCTGTCCTGTCCTCTCTCATCTTGTTCTGTTGGTTCGTCGTGGCACGTCCTCACCGGGTGTCGTCCCGCCCACGAATAAGAACACGATTTGTCTGTTGTAACGTTACTTGTGCTCGCATAGCTAGACTGCCTTCACTATTGTTCTGCTGTCCCTCTGTCTGTCCCCTAAAACCCTTTTCTGTCCGGCTGCATTTCCCATAAACATCACAATAACCAAAACAAATGTCAAAGATTTGCAGCACAAAAGGCATACAGATCCGCCATTCTGCAAGGCCAAGCAGCTGAACAGGACGGGTAAAAAAAAAAACCCGGGGAACACGCTTCTCTACATAAAACGACCTCGGATATGACACTTTGGTCTTCATTTGCGGTCGCTTCCATCTTGGTCATTCTTTGATTAGCTCCATTTTATTTCGCGTCACAAATCGGGAGAAGTCTGCGTTCCCCACATGAAGAGTTTCGGTCATAATTATAGAACACGTTGATTATTTTTACGATTGTTTGAGGACCCTAAAATGGAGACGAATCCACTCTTGAGACCCATCAGACCTGAGGTCAGTCTTATAGGATCATCTTATAAGACTTAATATTGTCCGGCGTTTGACGTGCAAGGTCGGGTACGGGCAGAAACGGCCCAAAAACACGGCGATTGTCGTCATGTGTGTACCGGGGCCTGAGCTGATTTGTGCTACACATCGTGTCAGGTGCCTAAACTTGTCTGACTTCCGACACGTCGGCATTTCTCTCCTTCATAATCGCCACGATGAGCCGAGATTCGCCTTCTAATTGTTGTCTTCTACTTCTACTCCAAACTGCGCTGACGTCCGATCCAAAGCGATGCAACGCTGCCATCTGTTGCCGTCTATGTGTCATGACAAACTTTACTTTTACAGACGAGCTGGGCGAGAACCTCTTCCACGTCTACCCACGAAAAATGTTTTGATGACTATATCCGTAGATGGCAGTGAACGCTTGAATTGCAGTCGGCCAATAGAAACGACCCCGGCGGTGAAGGACTTCGACGTAACGTGGCCGTTGTAGCGTGTGACATGCCACGTCAAGTTGTCAGGACGTGACCTAGGTTGTCAGGTGGCGTTTCCTCTCGGTGTGTTTTTCCAGTCGGCTCTTTTGTTCTGCACGTTTCCTTTCTTCCTTCCTTCCTTTGTGCCGGAGAGAGCAGAAGAAACAAAGTGTTTGCGGGTCAGCGGACGCTGCCGTCGGCTGGCCAGGCCCGATTGGATTCGGAGCGAATGGGGACGTCGGAATCTGTTTCCCGTTTCTTCTCGCGAGACAAATTGCTGGTCTTTTCTTCACTTCCTTAAAGCTACTTTTGCGTTCGACACTCGGCTCACGTTGTAAAAGCCTGCGTTTTATTATCACAATATTCCCACAAGAAACGTGATAAGACGAGGCCGAAGGTCAGCAAACGTTTTGAAAGTGGGAGCGACTTCTTGGGTCCGGGTCATTGCCAAGGGCCGCCAGTTTGATACATATTTGTCAAAGAACAAATAAAACGTGGCTTCAACCGGCTTATGGGAGCGGCCATCTTGAGAGTAAAAAGTGGCAAAAATGTGACACATTGTCGTGCGGCTTGATTGACTCGGAAAACCCGACACAGCTAGTCAATCTTCCGTCGGGCGGAATCCTGCCACGTCCAAAATGATCACTCGACAGGAAATAAAAGACAAAGAAAACAACAGCGCTTCGTTGGAGTTGCAATTCAAATCAGATCCACCATTAGTCGTCTCAAAAACAAGGAACTCTCAAGCGATTCAACGCCACGATCTACAGGGATCTGTTAGTCGTTCGAGCCGTTCACAAACGCGAATTTGGCAGATTCCGCGCCTCCATGTTGAAAAACGGACTTGACGGATATAAGCGTCGCTGGCCGTAAGCGTCGGAGTCACTTGACGAATCGAAACGTTGAGAGCGGTCGACGAGTTGAGCGGCTACTTTCAATGGAGTAAATTTGTTCGCAGTCATTCCCGTAGAAAGTTTCCCAGAATTTTGCAAGCCGAGACCGGATAGTGTCGTTGTGGACATAAGGAACTTGTTGTTGTGTTGTGTTGCGTCTCCTCAGCGGAACGTCGTGGTCGCGGCATGTCGGCGGCGCAGACCCAGAAGGAGGGCGGCAGCGGCGAAGGCGGCGGCGGCGGCGGCGGCGGCGGCTGGGCCTGTCTGGAGTCTCTGGGTCTGAGTCAGAAGGAGCTGGTCCTGGCCGAGGCCCTGCAGATGGAGTACGACGCCCTCTCCAGGCTCAAACAGGACAACAAGACCCCCGCCGGCCGGCCGGGGGCGCCGGCCCGATCCGACCCGTCTCTCCACCGGGCCGCGGGCTCCCGCTCCGGACCGCCCCCCTCCGCTGGGGTGCCCCCTCCCCAGGGGGGACATCTTTACATCCTGGACAGTCCCGAGCTGACCAAGCTCAACCCCGCAGACTCTGAGCTTCTTCCCAAAGTTTTCCAAACATTTCCCGAGGACAGCCCCCCCGCCGTGCCTCCGCGGAACCCCGTCCCGCCGCTTCCGTCTTCATCGTCGGCGTCCGAGAATCCGTTCTCGGCGGTCAGAGGGCCCGCGGTGTCCCACGACGTCAATCTGTACACGCCCGACGCAGACCCGCCCAAAGTCACCTCGGCCGAGCTCAACTTTGACATCATCGACGACCGGTCCGAGAAGCCCGTGGCGCGGAGCGACGCCCTGCCCCCTCGAGTCCCGCCCAGGACATACTTGCCCGTCGCCAAGAGCAACAAGAACCGGCGCCGGGCGTCGGCAGACCCGGTAAGACACGAGCACTCGCGTGGGCGCTCTTCGCCGCTGGGATGCTTTTACCAGTGGAACCTCGCTTTGCGGAAGCCCAAGTTTGCTCACCAGATCTTGTACTTCCACTCGGGTTTCATATCCCGCTAAAAAATTGCGACTCGGCCATTCGTTTCCCGGAAGCGACGTGCGTTCATCCGTGGCGTTTCGTAAGTTGTGCGAACACGCACCGACGGACGGCACGGCGTATTCTGCGACGCGAGCTTCCATCGACGGCTCGAGACGACAACGAGGCTCCCGGTCCGCTCGGCGACGTTAGCGGAAGGCAGACCTGCAAAGTCAAAGCGCGCAGTATAACGACAGCGTTTCGCCACACTTTTGTCGGCTTATTTAGCGGGCGCACCCGATAAACAAGCACCAAATCGCTTCAAGAAAGCCAACAAAAGTCTTCCATCCGCCCTCGTTCTGGACCGCTCATCCTGACGAGGGTCGCGCGTGTTAGGCTTAGGCGTCTATCTCGGCTGACTCCGGGCGAGAGGCGGGGTACGCCCCGAACTGGCCGCCGGCCGATCGCAGGGCGCAACCATTCGTCCTCACATTCCCGCCTACGGGCAATTCAGAGTCGCCCGCGTGTTTTTGGGATGTGGGAGGAAAGCGGAGTGCCCGGAGAAAAGCCACGCGGGCGCGGGGACGACATGCCAACTCCGCTCATTAATTGGATTTCCATTAGGTTTGGAATAGAGCAATTAATTATGCACCAAAGTGTTCACAGCCAAAAACTACCAAATCACATTTAATCCCAAACTAAAGCGCTGTGTTCACATTTGCTTACAATGTGGCCCCCCCAGCCCCCCCCCCCC
This sequence comes from Phyllopteryx taeniolatus, assembly GCF_024500385.1. Lineage (NCBI taxonomy): Eukaryota > Metazoa > Chordata > Actinopteri > Syngnathiformes > Syngnathidae > Phyllopteryx > Phyllopteryx taeniolatus. The sequence continues at coordinate 31,642,657 of NC_084510.1, forward strand.
CCCCCCCCCCCCCCGCTTGTAGGAGGGATAAACAATGTTGCGTTGTTTGTCTTTGTGGCTTACACAAGTACACTATTGACGAGTACACGAGAGGACACAAGTTGCTGTTGTTGTTGTTGTTGTCGTCGTCTCTGCTGCATACGCGTGCGCGCGCACACACACACACGATCGCATATGCCACCCGCACGTGCGATTGTGTGTGTGTGTGTGTGTGTGTGTGCGCGTAACTTTTTTGAACGAGCAACCCAGTCGCACTTGGCGTCGGTTAACGTGCCGGCCGGCCGGCGGTGTGATTGGCAGGTGTCGGCGGGCTCCCGGACGAACGGCTTCGGCTACGAACTCTTCCAGGTGTGCGAGGAGCGCGACGAGGAGGTGGCGGCCTTCTGCCACATGCTGGATGTGTGAGTATAACCTTTCAAAATCCGTTCCACGCGTTTGAGGATAATCGCTGACAACTATGTATCAGTGAATTGCGGAACCGTTTTCAGTTTTCCTGATTTGTTTGGGCGTGGTCAAAGCGGGGCCGCGTCACACACTATCCACCACCACCCCCGCTATCAAACAAACACGAGCGCTCGCATTCGCGGCTGTCCGCCACTATTAAGGCCTGCGGTTAGTGAGCCAGGGGGTGGGCAAACTACGGCCCCGCGGGCCACATCCGGCCCGGTGATCATTTTCAAATATTGGTACAGAATCGCCCAAATCATATCAAAATCCCGACTGCATTCATTTGACCTTGTCTTGTAATGCCGAGCGCTTCCACCAGGTTGTGCTGTAATGCTCAATGGTTCCACCAGGTAGTGCAGTAGGTACAGTGACACATTGACTGGACTTTGGCTGTTGTGTTTTTACTCTGCTACTGCTCTGAACCCCTCTTCAACCGTGAGTTTGCATCATTCATACTCGCCGGTGTCTGCGTTCCGCCTCAAGCTAACACGAATGCCGCACTGCTAACGCTCGCTGAACAAGTCAAGGAAATTGCAAAAAGACCCGTTTAAGCGGATTTATTTAATATGCAGTTATATGTAGTAGGCGTAAGAAAGGTGCCGGGTAAAGTAGTATCCCTTTTTCCGGATCATAGTCGAAGCGGTATATGATTGGCAGTTGACAGTGGAGTGGGTGTGGTTTGATCACATTCTGTGGCCACGCCCACCGCGTTTGAGAGCAGATAGAACGCTGCGATCGTTCTACGTCTCATTTGATCGGCTCGCCGGTTTTCTTGAATTGTTGACATTTCCAAATGGTGACTGTAAGGATGTTAATTGTAATTGCAATAGTACCGGCTCCATTGGCTTTGTCATTAGAAAAATTACAAGTTGCAGCAGCTTATGGTGATTTCAATCGATCAAACTTTCCACTACTAAAATGTCAGTTTTGTGTTCGTATAAACGGCCTGTTTCGTAAAGGTCCCATGCCATCGATGTTTGAAAACGTTTGTCTTGATCTTTGATGTCCTTCCGTCGGGTTTGCAAGATCATTTGCGTTGAAAATACCCAGGATGTTCTTTTTCGAGCTATTCTTTCACACGGAGCAATTGAGACGGCTGGATTTTGTAAACTTGTGAATTTCAAAAGGCAAAACGGCTTCGCTCCGATATCGCGGCGTCTCGCGTCAGCCGAGCGTTCGCAGCGACGTCGCGTCGGCATCTCGCGGTCATTGTGTTGCGCAATTCACCGAGCGTCGGATCGGAGAAGCAAAATGAGAAGAGAGCGAGGTGGAGCTCGTCCTGCGCTCCGGTTCTAACCGGCGTGTGACCTTTTGCGGTATTTTGTATCGTTGTGCAGCACGATACGCACGTGGATACTTTCGAGACTGCTCGGCAGCGGACGAGACTCGCTCGCTCGCTCGAATCCCGGAAATACCGCGTTGAAAGCAGGTCACGCCTTCCTTTTGACCTGTCTTAGCGAAACTTGGATTCTGATGGCACGGGACCTCGACCTGACAAATACTCGCTTGCTTCCTTTCGGGAAGAAAAGCCGACTCTCGTGACTTTCCACGCCGTCGTACCGCAAAAACAACAGCCCGCTTTAGAGCCGGGCGCGGCCGCGGGCGACACCCTGCTGCCTCGTGCCTTGTGACCTGTGACCCGCGTGCGCAGGTTGCGTTCAGGCGTACCCGCACAGCGACCGCTGCAAGAACGCCGGCTTGGTGTGGTCCCGGTCGGCGGGCCGGGAGGAGCTCCGCCGGGGCCCCGGCGTCGGCGTCAAGGTGACGGTCGTCGGCGCTCACTTGGGCGAGTCGCTCGCCTTCACCTGCGACGGTACGCTCGCGCTCGCCCGCTCGCGCTCGCCCGACGCGTGGCGGCCTGACCCTCCGTCCGTGTGCGCCAGGCTCGTCCACCGTGGACCTGATCATCTACCAGACGCTGTGCTACGCTCAGGAGGACCTGGACCACCTGGACGTGGACCAATACCTGCTGAAGGTCTGCGGCCACGACGAGTACCTCCAAAAGTAAGGAGTTCCTTCTCGCCGTTGCCGACTCCCGAATGCCTGAAGACTCTTGATGTCTTGCCTTGCCTCCGTTTCGTATCGGTTATGGCGTTTTCGTGTGACCGCTTCTTTGTCTCCTTTTTGAGGCACGACGGCGCCCCCTTTGTCCGCCTTCAGTTCCTTCGACCGGGAACTCGGCTGACGCGCTTTGCGCTCTTTTCGGTACAAACGCACGGCGGCTCAGCGGCGCTCAGACCGCAGTTCACGCTCGTCGCGATCCGCATCGCCGTACTCCCGCCACCTTCCGGTGCGACGGTCTTCCGGTCTCATTTTCACTGCTCACTTTCGACACAATTTGACTCCCATTTCACACACTCGCTAAAGACGTTTTGCACACCATTTCATTTATTTTGAATGCTTTACACTCATTTTTCTGTACACCCTTAAAAAATTCTCTTTTGATTTAGTTTTTCCAGGTCCAATCATACTGTGGAAAACATGTCACTCCTGTCATAGCTATCCAAATAAATCATAATACATCTGAACATTAACAACGGAGGTGCGCCATATAAAGCTACAAATCCAAATCAAATCTCATCATTGTTCCACAAATGACGTGCTAACCACACTAACGTACTCGAACCGTCGTTCCCCCCAAATTCCGTTTTGAAGTGGTTATTCTTTCCATCTTAAATATCAATAATGTCACTCGTGCGTGCACACCTTAGAATTTCTTTTCTTTCTTTTTGTCACTGCAGCGGAGGCTACGGTGAAACGTAAACGAGTGGAAAATCTGCGTCCGTTTTATGCCGAAACAGTTCGACTGTGTCACAGTCGAGTTTTGAAACAACAAATTTTATTTTCGCGAACCCGTACACGCCGTCTGTCCGCTCTTGTGACAAATCGTGTAGACGCTTTGCACATCTCAAGGGTTGCGCGGCGGGAGGACTTTCCTGACCTTCTTGACCTTCTTGACCTTCTTTGACCCATTGGAAGCTTTCACAATGTGTTTGTGTTTGTGTGTGTGTTGCTGGAAGTGTGTAATGTTGTGAGAAGTGTTGGCCGTGAAAAACAATAAGGAGTTTGCTTTGCCTTTTGGTCCAATCTTCTTCTTCTTCTTCTTCTTCTTCTTCCCGCCCCAATGGTCCTGGCGTGCGTGCGTGCGTGCGTGCGTGTGTGTGTGTGTGTGTTTCAGCTGTCAGACTTTGGCAGGTTTGGAGTTTGTGCAACAATGTTTGAAGTTCGACAGGGACGTTCGACTGATCCTCACCGAGAGATCTTCCATCAGCGCGGAGCTGGCGCGCACGGTCTGCGCACACGGACGCACACACATTTGTCGCTAATCTATACAATTGATTAGTTGTCTCACAAGCACCGGATTAGAATGTTGGACTTGACGGAAGGCTCCCACGTAGACGTTTGTCCTTGTTTCGAAGGTTTTGCGCTCTTTCTGTATGCCGCCCAAGGTAGGAAAGTAGTCATTGGCATTTTTAGTTTTCACACTTTGTGACATCGACGTGCGCCAGCGTCCTCCGACGCCCGGCGACTTTTTTCCAGATCAAATCATCTCTAAGCCATTTATTTGGAATTGTCATTGTAAGATGAGCGGGGATAGGATTTGAAAGGGTTTAAGAATCACAGCGGAGGGTTCGTTTCAACTTTTATTGTCGCCCGGGAGAAACCCGATCTGTCGCTTTGAACCCGACAGAAGGACGACGACGAGCTGGCGTCCACGTTGAACCACGGCATCCTGCTGCAGGAGCGGCCAATCAAACAGACGGTCACCAGGTGAGGGGCGGGCGCGGGCGGCGGGGAGTCGTCACGTGTGGCGGGCGGAGATTTGAGTTCATAGAAGAGAAGCAGCAATAAAACTCTCCGATCTGAAAATATATTACGGATTCATGTCAATTCATTTGTTTTGTTTTTAAACGGCCATTTTGTTAATTTCGTGAACGAAAGGGTTCATTTCGGTTCGCTGAATGACCTCGTTGGGGACTGACCGATAAATTGGCCAAAGTCGGAAACGGGAGGTCGACACCGGCGACTCTCGAGTCGAGCCGCCCGGTCTTCGACGCGGCTCGCTTGTCTTTGTCCCGGTTTGCCCAACGTGATCTGGAACCCGAACGGAACCCTTTGGGAGCTCGTTGGCGAGAGCGCCAACCCGCTCGCCGCGCATACCAGCACCCGCGCTTTCGCTTTTGACTCGAACTGTGTTTGATCGATGTGGCACCTTTTGAAAACCAAGCGCAACGCTTTGAAAACAGCGGTGGGATGCCACGACCGCGACGATAGTTGCAGCACTTTTCTGAAAAGGTCGTTTTTGACCGCAGCGTCCTCGCCGCTTGCCTTTGGCTGTTTGTGCGCAGGGAGGCTCTGACGCTGCTGCTGGACACGTTCCACAACGAGGCCGAGTCCTTCCTGCTGTCCGAGGTACGGAAACGCGCGCCGGCCGGCTGCCCGCCCGTCGGTCGCTGACCCTCGACCTTGCGTCGCCCGCAGGCGGAGCTGCCGCTGCGCGTGGAGCGGATGGTCCAATCGGTGAAGGCGCTGTGCAGCTCTCTGGCGGCCGTGGAGACTCCGGACGTGACGTCGGCGCTGGGCCGGCTGCCCGCTTGCCCGTGCCGCCTGCAGCCCAAAGTCCTCAAGGTCTCCCGCCGCCGCGCTTCGTCCCGCACGGCTCGCTTAGAGCGAGCTTGAAACTCTCCGGCCAGGGTTAGGACTTTAAGTTCGGCTCCCGAGCCTCGGTTAGGGTTCCGATTTTGGGCTTCAAACTTGTGATAGGGTTTCAAGACAGGGCTAGGGTTTAGGATTTCCAACGAGGGTTTTGAGCCATGCTTCGATTTTGAAGTTGTAAGCAAAGGTGAGCGTTCCAAGTTTGGGCTTCGAGTTGTCAATCCAAGAATCAGCCTTTCAATTGAAGGCTTCAAGGTCGGAGTTCAATCCTACGATTACGTTTCATATGTTGCTTTTGCGCGAGCTCTCCGCGGCGACAGCCACCAACACGTCCTTTTATGGACTTCCTCCCGACAAACGATCTCGACGCTCTCTCACCGCGGTCGAATCGCTCGACTCATTTCCGCTCGCTCTCCCGCAGGACGCGTCGCTGCTGTCCGTCCGGGAGAACCGAGGTAAGTCCCGCCCCGCCGCGCCCTCGCCGTCCGGCGCCCGGCTTCTCCTCACGGGCGTCTGGTGCGCTCGCGTCCCGCAGAGAAGGTGGTGGAGAGGCTGACGGCGGCCATCTTGGACCTGGTGGAGTTGTACTGCAGCACGTTCAACGCCAACTTCCACACGGCGCCGCACAACCGCGCCGGCGCCGCGCCCGTCCAGGAGGCGGGCCGCGCCACCGGCGTGCTCTCCTTCAACATCTACGCCGCGCACCGCGTGCCCGTCACCTGGGCCACCAGGTGAGCCGCGCGCACATTCTCACACGCACGCACGCACGCACGCACGCGTCAGCAGTCCCGCCTCCTTGGAGAGGTCAAAGTTCATCCCAGGCAGCGACTCTTTTGTTGTCCCCAAAAGTGGGCACCGCAGGGGGCGGAGCTTGCGTAAAACCTCGACACTCAAGATTGATTCGTTACACGCTCACAAAAGGCCACCTTGGAAAAAACGTCAGCTGGCGTTTCAAGATGGCAGCGTTGATGCTTCAGTTTACTTCCTCGTTGTTTGACAAAAGGCAAAAGAGGAAGTTGAAAAGTCAACAGAAACATCACATATGCGGGCGCGTGCGTTTCCGGCATGCTGACATGTCGTCGGCGTGAAAGTGGCGTGAGCGACGATGAAGTGTTCACCAACATGTTTGCGTGTCGTGTGTGCGGCAGTTACGAAGGCTTCTTCCTGTCGTGCTCGCTGACTCACGGAGGGGCGGAGCTCTGCGCGCCGCAGCACACCAGCAAACAGGCGGTCAGCAAGTACCTTTTTCACCTGGTGGTGTGGGACCAGAGGTACGCCCGCGCGCTGCCCGCAATGCGCACTCTCAGCTGTTTGAATTCCTGCCGATGTCCGCTCTCGTCACGCCCGCTTCGCCCTCTCGTTACTTCCGGCCGCCGTCCTCGCGACGCCGGTACCTGACGCCCCCCGTGTGCGTGCGCAGGGTGACGTTTCCGGTGCAGATCAACGAGCTTCCCCGAGAGACGCAGCTGACGGTGACGCTGTACGCCAGCTCTCTGCCGCCCCCCGGCGGCGTGGAGGAGAAGGGCAAGCAGCGGCGCAGCGCGGAGGCGCTGGCCTGGGTCACCATGCCGCTCTTCAACTTCAGGCAGTGAGTCACCCGATGGGCGAGCGGGCCGCTTCCTGTCGGAGCGGCAGGAAGCGTGTGCGTGTGTTTATGCACCTGCGTGTGTGTATATGTGTGATGTTCGTGCGTGTAGCGTGCTGACGTGCGGCAGGAAGCTGCTGGGCCTGTGGCCTTCGACCCCCGGTCGGAATGCCAACGCCCGCTCCGGCTCACCCAACTTCAGCCAGCCGGACAGCGTCATCCTGCAGGTCAGCTGACCGAGTGAGGAAGGCGATGGTGACGATCGGCATGCGCGATGACACCATTTTGGCGGTCACACAGGTGGACTTCCCGTCGTGGGCCTTCGAGGTGGGCTTCAGCACGCCGCCCGCCGCTGACTTTTGTCCTCAGTACGACTTTTCGCGGTTGGACGCCGTCAGCCAGATCACGCTGCGGGACGTCCTGCACAAGAAGGCCTTCTTCTGGTCAGACGCTCACTCACTCACTCACTCACGAGCGGGCGGGCGGGCGAGGTCCGCGCCCGCTGACGCGTCTGCACGTGCACGTTTCAGGCTGACGGCGGAGGACAAGCGTCTGGTGTGGGAGAAGAAGGCGTTCTGCCAGGCGGAGAGCGGCGCGCTTCCTCTGGTGCTGGCCAGCGCCCCCTGCTGGCAGTGGGCCTGCCTGCCGGACATCTACGCCCTGCTGGGGCAGTGGGCCTGCCCCGGCCGCCTGGACGCACTGGGACTGCTGCACGCCAGGTACGGAGCCGAGCGACGGCGACGACGGCGACGGCGACGGCGACGACGGTGACGGCGTGGCCCGTTTCAGGTTCCCGGATCAGGAGCTGAGGAGGACGGCCGTCCAGTGGATGGACTCCATGTCCCAGTCGGAGCTGCTGGACTTCCTGCCTCAGCTGGTGCAGGTTCGAAATTGGAACAACTTTCATTTATTCCATTGATTTGATGGATTGAGTTTCTATTCTATTCATTTTTATTTTTCACTGTGTTCATTTGTATTGATATTTTCTTCATCTGATTTAACTTGTGGAGTATTTGAATTTTTGAATGCAAAATGAAAACATTAATTGTAGGCGTGAATGTGAGTGTGACTGGTTGTTTGTTTGTATGTGCCCTGTGATTGGCTGGCGTACCCCGCCCTGAACGGGTCGCCTCCTGCCCGATGACGGCGCGCCCGCGCGACAGAAAATGGATGCATGGATGGAACATGAATTGTACTTCTGTATTTATTCATTCTTTTTGTTCAGTGTTCTTATTTGATGAATTTGATGTTCTCATTTTATGCATTTTCTATTTATTCTGTTTGTTCTTCATTTTTCTTTCATCCATCAGATTTTTTTCTTTTGTATTTATCCATATTTTATTAGGATTTTTTTCTTTAATTACATTTGTATTCAGTGAATTCATTTGATTCATTTGTGTTTTTTCATCTTGAATTTTCTCGAGTTTATTGTCATTGAAAATATTTCATTTTTGTGGTTAGCACATCCGCCACACAGTTGTGAGGTTGCGGGTTCAAATCCGGCTTTTCTCCGGTTTCCTCCGCGTGGTAGCTTGATTGACGACTCTAAATTGCGCGTAGGTGTGAACGTGAGTGCCGACGGTTGTTTGTTTCTATGTGCCCTGCGCCTGGCCGGCGATCGGTTGGGGGCGTACCCCGCCTCTCGCCCGGAGAGAAGCGGTCCATAAATGTTTCACTTTTTGGGTTTGTTATCTTTGGCAGTTGCATATTTTTGCTGAGTTTTTCCCGAAGGAACAAATGCATTTGTTGCGGTCAGGCGGTGAAGTCCGAGTGCTACCTGGACAGTCCGCTGGTGCGCTTCCTGCTGCGCCGCGCCATCGGCGACCTGAGCGTGGCGCACTACCTCTTCTGGTGAGTTTCCCCTTTCCCGACTTCGCCGCCGGCCTTTTTCCTTTTCTTCTTCCCGACGCCTCCGTGCGTGCGTGGGCGCCAGGCTGCTGAAGGACAACCTGCAGGACAGCCAGTTCTGCGCTCGCTATCAGCACCTGCTGGCCGCCCTGCTGTGCTGCGCCGGCCGCGGCCTCCGAGAGCAGCTGGACCGCCAGTGCTGGCTGGTGTCCGTCCTGGCCGGGGTGGCCCGGAGCGTCCGAGACGCCGCGCCGTCCGCCAGACAGGTCGGTGACGCCGTCCGGCGCCGTCCGCCTTCCGGGCTCGCGCTCAACATCCGTGTCGCCGTTGTGGTGTGTTCGCTGTGTCGGGCGTGCTCCAGAACGCGCTGAGAGAAGGTCTGGAGGAGATGAAGCGGTTCTTCTCCGTCAACGGCAGCTGCAGACTTCCTCTCGACCCGGCGCTGCTGGTCCGAGGGATCGACGTCCAGGTGAGCTCTCTTTGCCGCCGGGCGCGCCGCCGCCGCCGATCGCTCACTCGCCCGTTTGTCCGCAGTCGTGCTCGTTCTTCAACTCCAACGCCGTCCCGCTCAAGTTGTCCTTCCAGAACGTCGACCCCTTGGGCGACAACGTCAACATCATCTTCAAGGTCGGCGAACGACCCCTCCCGTTTCCTTGAGATTTCTATTCGGGCACCTAGTTTGACTTTATTGTTACTTGGAGCTTTATTTGGGGTCGGGAGTTGGTATATATATATATATTTTTTTTTTTCTCTTCTCCATTACTTCAATTCTTGTTTTGAATGCTTTTATGTATTTCGTTTTTTTTTTTAGTTTACTGTTGGCACAGTGGACGACTGGTTAGCTCATCCGCCTCCCAGTTGTGAGGACCGGGGTTCAATCCCCGGCCCCGCCTGTGTGGAGTTTTGCATTATTCTCCCCGCGCCTGCGTGGCTTTTCTTCGGGCACTGCGCTTTCCTCCCACATCCCCAAAACATGCGTGAAGACTCTCAATTGCCCGTAGGTGCCCTGCGATTGGCTGGCGACCAGTTCAGGGTGTGCCCCGCCTCTCGCCCGGAGTCGACTGGGATTGTCGATGGATAGTTTACAGTTGTTTTTTTGAATAATTATTTGATGAATTATTTATGATATTTTTGAATTCAATTTGATCATTGATTTTTTAGGTGTTTTATTTTATGCTTTTAATTTGTATTTATAATTGTATAATTGAGAGCGCTTTGAGGATTTATGTACGGTTCTTTTGAAAATGTTTGTTTTTGTATTTATTTTGTCGTACGAGTCAAATTTCATCATTCTTCAGTTTTATTTTGTGTATTAAAATGTTTCGATGTCTATTTCTTGTTGATTGAGAAGCTTCTTTTTTCTTTTTGCTTTTCTAAAAGATCGGCTCTTTGTTGTTGCTTTGTTTTTTGCGCGCGCAGTCGGGAGAGGATCTGCGCCAGGACATGCTGACGCTGCAGGTGATCCGCATCATGAACAAGATCTGGATCCAGGAGGGTCTGGACATGCGGATGGTGATCTTCAAGTGCTTCTCCACGGGCCGAGGCCGCGGTGAGGAGGAGGGCGGGGCGCGCGGCCGGCGGCGGGCCGTTGACGAGCGAGCGAGCGCGTGCGTGCGTGCAGGCATGGTGGAGATGATCCCGCAGGCCGACACGCTGAGGAAGATCCAGGTGGAGCACGGCGTGACGGGTTCCTTCAAAGACCGACCGCTGGCCGACTGGCTGCAGAAGCACAACACCGCCGACGAGCAGTACGACAAGGTGCGCCGCCGCGCCGCCGCGCACGTTATCAGGAGGAGGTCCAGTGCTATTTTTCCTGCTTAAAAAAAACAACACCGCAAAAATGTTTTTGGGGCTGTTTAGTATTTATGTGCGCGCGTAGACCGCGGTCTCCGGATCAATGTCGTTTCCGTTTCCGCGCGGAAGACGAGCTTCCGTTCTTCCGCGACGCCGCGTTCGACGTCCTCGCGGCTCGCATTTAGTCACGCGTCACCAACGATTAGAATTTCTGTGAATTTCGACATCTCCAGCGCGCAGGAACCCCGTGTCGCCTTTCTGTGACGCAGGCGGTGGAGAACTTCATCTACTCGTGCGCGGGCTGCTGCGTGGCCACGTACGTGTTGGGCATCTGCGACCGGCACAACGACAACATCATGCTGAAGACCAGCGGGCACATGTTCCACATCGACTTCGGCAAGTTCCTGGGGCACGCGCAGATGTTCGGCAACATCAAGCGGTGAGCGAGCGCCGTGCTTCATTTAGTCGGCTTTTGCCGCCATCGTGTGGCATTATGCGTATAAACAAGGACTGTTTGCGGCGGGCTCGGTCTCCGCTTTCTTGCCTCGCCGAACTCGGACTTCGGGCTCAAATGACGACCCGGACCGAACGGAACCGAACGGATCGCTCGAGGCCAATTGACAAAAAAAGATTTTGCAAAAGAAAAAATGCTGCTTTGAATCTCATTACCTTTGCCTTATATTGTAATACGGTAATGTGTATTCAAACAAATGTATGCCGTCGGCCGAGGAAAATTCCAACTTGATTTTTGTCAAACATTTGATCCCGATAAAATTTGCGAAGGTTCCGTTTTCTTCCCGTGACATGACAATGAATCTGTTTTCGCAACATGATCAAAAGATGTCCCCGCCGCGTTCGGCGGGGACATCTTCATAACGTCGGGGTTATGAAGATGTCCCCGAACGCGGCGTGTGCGGCGTGCCCCCCCTACAGGGACCGGGCCCCCTTCGTGTTCACGTCCGACATGGCGTACGTCATCAACGGCGGCGACAAGCCGTCCAGCCGCTTCCACGACTTCGTGGACCTTTGCTGCGAGGCCTACAACCTGATCAGGAAGCACACGCACCTTTTCCTCAACCTGCTCGGCCTGGTGGGCACACGCGCACGCACGCACGCACGCACGCGCGCACGCCCAGAGTGACGACCGTGCGTTTCGCGTCTTTAGATGTTGTCATGCGGAATTCCCGAACTGTCCGACATCGACGATCTGAAGTACGTCTACGACGCGCTCAGACCTCACGAGTCCGAGGCCGACGCCACCATGTACTTCACCAGGTGCGCGCACGCACACGATCACGTGCACGCGCTCACTCGTCCAATGGGGAAAGATGATTTTCCGTATTTTGTTCATGCACATAAAGTATGTCTACAACAAGCAGCACTTCGTGTCAACCTTTCATCCCCGTTTGTGTATAACGTGCGCGCGTTCAGGTTGATCGAGTCGAGCCTGGGCAGCGTGGCGACCAAGCTGAACTTCTTCATCCACAACCTGGCACAGATGAAGTTCGCCAGCGCCGACGACGTCCCGTCGCTGTCGTTCGCTCCTCGCGTCCGCTCGGCCGAGAGCGACGGCGCCATCCGGAGTCTCTACGTGTGCGCGCGCGGCGGCGGCGGGAAAGCTCACGTCGGTGACGGGCCCGCCGCCTTCATATCGGACGTGCCCGGCCGCTCGCCGCGGTGACACCCTCGCGCGTTTGTTACAGACGTACGTGGTGAAGGTGGAGCGTGACGGCCAGCGGGAGGTGCAGTTGGTGCAGAGGACCTTTGAGGAGTTTCAGGAACTTCACAGCAAACTCAGACTCGTGTTTCCCTCCGGCAAGTTACCCAGGTACACACGCAGGCAGTAGGTGGGCGTGTCCAACTGCCCGCGTTCGATCGGCAACCCGGACAGTTGTCGCCTTGTTTTACTTCGCAATTGTAAAATTGCGGCTTGTCCCTCCCCCAGCTTCCCCAGCCGCTTGGCGATCGGCCGTTCTCGCGGCGACGCGGCGGCGGAGCGGCGGCGCGACGAGCTTAACGGTTACGTGTGGCACCTCCTACACGCCGCGCCGGAGGTGGCGCAGGTCAGTGCGAAAACATTTCAGCTGGTGCGGAGAAGACCTCGGTCAGTACTTTACAAGTACATGTAGGAAAGTCACTCGTTTCCTGACCCTGTCAAATGCGCGGGCGGACCGCCGAATGCCACATGGCGCTTCGGGCAAGAAAAGTCGACCCGTGTCGCGCTCGTCGCAAGAAGACAAACGGTAGTTTCAAGAAAAGGACCAGTCCTCGATTTTTCATTTCATTCGCTGTTAGCATTGTCAGTTAGCCTCAGGAATGTTAGCGTAACCTCTCGACCTCTTTCAACTCTGCTCCGTGTTTGAACATTGAGTTTCGCACGCACGGCGTTTGTCAGAAGCGCTCCCGTCATATCAGCGCACGCAGTCAGGCCGGGTCACGCGTGCTGTATCAGCTCGTTCCGCTTTGAGCGAACGCGAGCGCGTGTTCCCAACGTGACGCCGTGTGCCTGTGTGTGTGTGTGTGTGTGTGCGCGTGCAGTGCGATCTGGTCTACACCTTCTTCCACCCTTTGCCCAGAGACCAGCGGCCCGGAGCGAGCGGCAGCAAAGCAGGTGTGTTTGTTCGACGCGCAAACACGCACGCAGACACGTGTCCGCACGCACACACGCACGCTTGAGGTGAGTCAGGGGTTAAAGTGCGGCGTGATTTTCAGGATGGGCTCTCCTCATTTGACGACGTTGCCGCTGCCCATCCATTTTGTGAGCCGCTTCTCCCCACGCGGGTCGCGGGCGCGCCGGAGCCCATCCCAGCTATCGACGGGCAGGAGGCGGGGTACGCCCTGACCCGGTCGCCGGCCGCTCGCAGGGCACATACAAACAAACAACCGCTCGCAGTCACATTCACACCTACGGGCAATTTAGAGTCTTCAATCAATGTTTTTGGGATGCGGGAGGACGGGGACAACATGCAAACTCCTCACAGTTCCGAGGTCCGGGGTTCAATCCCGGACCTCGGAACTGTGAGGCAGACGCTCTAACCGGTCGACCGGCGTGCCGCCTACATACGGAAGCCACGAAATAAAAAAGAAAATCCAATTCATCCGTCAGCAAATGTAAAACGCGTGTTTCTGCGTGTGCCCGCAGAGCCGTCGTGGCCGGCGTCTTCCGGAAAAGCGTCGGGCGAGGTCAAGCTGTCCATCTGCTACCGGAACGACAAACTCTTCATCATGGTCATGCACATCCGAGGACTGGTCAGTGTGCGTTCTCACAGCGCGTGAGGCCGCGTGACAACGCGGCCTCACGCGCTGACGTGAATGTGTGCGCGTGCGAGCAGCAGCCCCTCCAGGACGGGACCGACCCGGACCCGTACGTGAAACTCTACCTCCTGCCGGACCCGCACAAGACCAGCAAGAGGAAGACCAAAGCGGCGCGGCGCACCCGCAACCCGACGTACAACGAGATGGTACGCCGACTCGATCGCCGCTAGAACCGCGAGCGGAACGGGTCGTTAGGAGTTTGAGGTTCCGAGAGCGTGTGCGACTTGTCTTGAGGGTTGCGCGTCGGGTTCTAGCGGACGTACTGGAACCGGGCCAGCGTGTTTGTCTGTTCTGGCGTTTCGGCCGCAACTGATGCGAAAATCGAAACTATTCGGGCCGGGCGATGAATTGAAACGTCATCGGGATTTCCATGTTGGCTTCTACCGATCACAAAAACGTCTCGATCTCGCAATCGAGCGGGCGACATCACGAGCGCCTGGTCGTGATGTCGGCGCCGACGAGCGACTTCTAACGACCTCTGCATTTTCCTTCCGATTGGCGCTATTCCAACTTCAACGTGTTGCACGCGTGGCATTTGATTTTTACGTCCGGCAAATTCGGATTGTCGCCGCATTTTCCGAGCGATTCCGTATTTTTGCATCGAGCAGAGTCGATTTGAGCGGAAGGTTGTGCTCAACGTTTGCGTGTTTGTGCGTTCCAGCTGGTGTACGAGCGCATCCCGCGCGGCGACCTCCAGCAGCGCGTGGTCCACGTGCGCGTGCTGGGCGACGGCGCCTTCTGGGACAGCACCCTGCTGGGAGAGGCCTTCGTCCCCCTGGGGAGGCTGGTCCCGGGACACCACTGGGTGGACTGGCACCCGCTGGGGGGCGCCGCCGACGCCCGCTGAGCTAACTTTTAGTCTAAACAAGTCAACAAGAGCACATACGGGAAGCCCTTTCAGCATTCCATCCGTATCTTACCAGTGCGCCCAATTGTCCGTGCGCTCGGCCCTCCCTAACGCAACACTTCAGCGCTCTCGTCATACAAGCGCGTTTTGCCGAATGACATTTCTGCGCACCGCTGGAAATGCCGAGGGCGAAATAGCGGAAGAACTCCGGCGCCCTCGTAGTACGAGGAGGGCACGCTAGTAGAATGACTAACATGTCCGCCCGCCATTGCCTTCCACCACTGAATGACATTTCTGGGCACGAGTAGAATGTCCAGCTGTATAACGACGACATGTTATGAGTGAGGCAAAACTGTGCGCTAGCTGACTTCTGTACCCTGCTAGCTAGTTCTATGAGCGAACAAGCACAATGTTGGAATGTCACAACCAGTTGTGTAACTAACACGCAGATTTGCCGCATTGGTAATGTTCTACTAGTCCGCTGAATTGTCTCGCTAGTGAGGACAAAATGGGCGCACTAGTAGAATATGGCGAAAATGCTGAATGTACAGTTGGCTGAGTTTTATTGTGAAAGGCTCAAGTGAAGCGCTTCCTCTTTTGATGTTTGCCATTCACAGGTGCATTGTGGGAGAAGCGTGCGTGCGTGCGTGCCGGTGGCGTCACGCGACTGAACTGGATTCCGTGTGATTTTCTACTTTTCGTAAACAACAACGGAACTTTTGAAAGCTGCAAAGAAGAAAAGCGGAAGTGATGTCACAGAATGTAACCGCGTAACGTGTACATCGTTTTGCTCCTGATAACTCGTCCGACGAGCATTTGACGGGCGCGCAGCTTTGACTTTGTTTTGTATGATTTGCACTCCCAAATAAACTTGAAGACTGAAGATGTTTTCCCATCAAGCGCGCGGGAATCTCCTCGTTTTGTTTGGCCGCTTCCAAGCGGAACGAAAGCTCGCGTGTCGACTGACGATTGATCGAGCGTCCGAAACGCTTTGAGTTCTCTCTGATCGTTGGCGATGCTTTCAGCAGACAAGCTACTGGAGCAATTGCCAGCATATTTGCCGTTCTGCGAGCGAACGTTTGCTCGTTCCAACATTTTCTGTTTCTTTTCATTGGAACATATGATTTGTTGTTTTAGTTTTTTTTTAGATGTCATGAAGTTAATAAAAGAGGGAAACTAGTGCAAGTCCAGAGAGGTTTTTTGTTATGTTATCGAACAAGTATCGCATAGAATTGACAGTTGATTTTCTTTTTTACACAAGAGCTTTCAGTGTTCTTGTCATCTGCAGGGTGTGAGGACTTTTGCCGCCCCGTGCGCTGAGACGAAAATGTGAACTTGCGGCTCCTGATGGCCGTGCTGAGCTGCCAAAAGAAGGTGACAGAAGAGGCGCACGTTCACGTTGTCTTCTTGTGACGTAAGTAGGCGTGCTGGGCTGGGCTGGGGTAACACCGCGACGCTCCCTGGCCTCGCCTCTCCTCCCTTTTTTTTTTTTTTTTTTTTTCTTTTCCGGTTACGCTTTCCACTGGCAGACGCTCCCTGCGCTTTTCTGATGAAATCTTTTGGTCGTCGAGCCGCAACGAGGCCGCTGGCTGCCGCGCTCAACTTTGTGCCCTCAAAGTCGCTCTTCACAGCACTGCGACGGCTTTTGGACGACTAGGCGACGCCGAAAGTTCTGTTGTTGTTTTTGGTTGGTTGGTTGGTTTGTTTGTTCGTTCCGGGGACGGCCCTCGGCCGGCTGCTAAGCTAGCCGGCTAACTCCCGAGGGGCTCTCGGTCCGGTCGCTCGCCCGCCGAAGACGAGCAGCATGACGCGGATGTCGCCGTCCGGCGTCCCCGTTGTTGCGGCCCGTTCGTCCCCCGGCGTGCCGTCTGTCGAAACGAAGCCGAAACAGCAGCCCGACCTCGGCCGGGTCGCCGTCCGCTGCCGGCTCGCCCTCCGGGCGGAATGAGCGCGTGTCTCCGTGCTGGACATTTGACACTCGCGGAAACTTTTAGTGCCAATTGGAGCCCGAGCGCGGACTCGAGCAGCTCCGACTTGCAGCTGAAATCGGCCAGTCTTCAGTGTTGTTGGCCATTTTGGGAAAACATGTTTCAAAATGTGAGTAGCGAGGGCCGGCTCCCGGCGGGCGCCCGGAGCTTGGCCTCCTCCGCGGCCGTCCTGAGCGCGTCCCCTGCCGGCCTCGTCGCTCAGGAAAGCTCGTGGCTCGGCCTGCTCTCCGTGCTGTCCAGGCCCGCCCTCTCCTTCCTCTCCAGATATCTTCCGGGCCTCGGCGGAACGTCCGACCGGCGGCCCGGCGGGGGGGAAGCGCCGGCCCGGGACCAGGGTGGTGATCTTCTGCGCCGGCTGGACGCCGCCGAGTCCACGTTGGCCTGGCGGCTCGGCGATCGCCGTCTGACCCAGTCGGCCTTCGACGTCCCCCCGCCGGAGCCCGGCCAGAACCCGGAGGCGTCTCCTTCCGGATCCGTCGTCGCTCGGGACACGCGGTGGGGAGACCCGCCGTCGGCAGGTCCGTCAGGCGCCGCCGTCCCCGGTTCTGCTGACTCGGGATGGGCGCGCGTGCTACTTTGTTCCCCGCAAAGGTCAAAGTTGACAATAGAGCGGCAGAGCAGTGTTTTGTTCCCCGGCGACCCCACGGGAGAAAGCGCCGGAGCGAACCTCGACGGAGGCCCGCGCGGCGTCCGGAACCTCCGGGCCGGCTCCCGCCCGCCGCTGACGCCCGACCAGGACAACGGCTACTACAGCCTGGAGGAGGAGCACGGCCTCAAAGGTCACAAGGGTCACGTCGGGGCGCTCTGCGACACGCACGAAAAGCCTCGGGACCGTGCGATACGGGACGGACTCTCTGAAAAGATGGCGGACGGTCGCGCGACAGAGGATGCGGTCCCTGACGAGACGGCGGCTGACGTGACGCGCGAGGAGATGACGCAAGCTCACGCGACGCCCGCGGAGCCGGAGACGACGGGCCACGTGACGCCCGACGAGACGGCGGCGGCCCACGCGACCCGGGACAGACCCCCCGACGCGACGGTGCCGCCGCAGTGCCGTAACGTCAGCATCGCCTTCATCATGGGCTGCCCGTGCAGCGACGACGACGACGACGACAACAGCCAATCGGACGCCGACTCCGTCCGCGAGGACGACGGCTTCGACAGTTCGGCCTTGTCGGACCTCTCGTCCGATTTGTCGTCGTCTGACGACGCAGACGAAGAGACGGCGCGTCTGTTGGCGTCGCTGAGTCGCCGCAACGACCCCTACAACCCTCAAAACTTCAGCGCCCGCCTACGCACGGGCCACGCGCCGCCCGCCCTCAGCCCCCCTGCCTCGTCCCCGCCCCCCTCGGGTCGGGACGCGAGGGCCGACTCCGACTCCGGCGGAGAGGCGGACGAGGTCGAAAGCCTCCTGGCGCTGGCGTCGTTGACCCCGCGCGACCGCTACAGTTTGCTCAACTTCCGGGCACCGCTCTCCACCGGAAAAGCGCCCCCGCGGTTGCCCGCCCGCCACGGACTGCACGGCGGCTTCTCGCAACCTTTGGCCTGTGCCAAAAAGGTAGGCTTTTATTTTGTCGTTTGCACTTGACAAGCTCACTTCCTGTTTAGGATTTTCTGATGTACTTGTACTTCCTGTGCAGTCTTTTATTTTGTCACATTTGTGCTTGTGCAGGATTTTCTTTTGTCGTGGTACCACTTCCTGTGCATCTCCTCGCACTTCCTAAAAAGATTTAGTTTGTCGTGCTTCTACTTCCTGCGTAGGATTTCATCTCGTTTGATTTTCTAGCACTTGTACTAATGGCAGATTTTATTTTGATTGCTTGCATTTCGGATTTCCTTTTTTTGCGCCGGAGTGAATTTTGTAGCGTTTCTTCATGATTCGGTTTCGCAGCGATGTCAGCTTACGCGTTGTCGTTCAGGTCCGTTTCAGCGACGTGGTGGAGGAGTTTGTGATCGCGCGGAGCGACGACGGCGGCGAGGCGGAGGACCGCCGGGGGCCGTGGGAGGAGCTGGCCCGCGACCGCGGCCGCTTCCTGCGGCGCTGCCGGGAGGCGGAGCTCAGCCTGGCGTACTGCCTGCAGCCCGAACATCGGCGCCGGGCGTACCGACGCGTCCGCGCCGACGAGGCTCCGTCCCCTCCTCGAAAGGAACTCTGACGTTTGACGCCAAACTAAACGGCGTGAGGGTCCCGCACGATCTTTGTTCCGATTGATTGATTGATCACGTGGCCGCCGGTCACGTGACACGTGCTCAAAAGTATTCAGACGCCGTACGGACACGTTGTGTCGCACGTGCCATCGGACGCTAATAAAGGAGGCGAACCCTAACCCGGCCGAACGGCGTCGAGACGTTTGATTGGCTGCCAGACGGGAAGTCAAGAAGGACTCGCGACGAGTGCGGGCTGGCTGTATTTTCAACACAAAATGCTTTTATTTTTGTAGGGCATGCGATGACTTCCTGTTGTTTGCTCACGTGATCAATAAATCAGTCAACTGGTTCCTGGCTTCCTGGTTGCTTAGCAACAGGCAGTCTTCAGCTGCTCGTCCTCGGTCGCGTCAGCCCGAAGAAGCCGAGGAAAAGTAAGATGGAACATACGTCCTTACTTATGTTTGTAGGTCTTTTTTATATTAATGTTCTTAGGATTCTTCTTCTTCTTCTTCTTTTGAAAGCAACTTTGACGTCCATTTTCTGTACCGCTTTAACCAGTTGTTCGTGTCAAATCGACTTCTCCTCAGTCTGCATGCAAACTCCGCACGGTCGGGTGTTCGAATCCCGGTCCTCAGAACTTTGAGGCGAATGCGCTAACCGGTGGGCTTTTGAAAATATAGCCGTCCGTCCGTTTTCTAGCCGGGGCCCCCGGCCACGTCCCCGGGGTCTCCTTCCGGATCGGCCGCCTCGTCTGGCTCCTCTACTCTGAGCTCCTCCTCCCCCTATCTCTAAGGGTGAGCGTGCGTGCGTGCGGTGCGCACCGACTGGTTCGGGGATTGCCGCCACGGCAGCGGTCCGCTCGGACTTGATTGATGAGGAAAGTTCTGCCTGAGGTGTGAGTTGCAACTCCTTCATTTATTGTCAATGATCCTTCATATCAGACTTGTTTCATGAATAAGCACAAGCAGAAAGTGTGATCAGTCATTTTTTTTTTAATTGGTTAAAATCAGTCGAGACGAAATTGTTTCAGAACATCTGCAGTGTGCGTGTTGGACAAAAAACGAAAAAAACACGTCGGCTTCTCTAATATTTATATATGAATATTTTTGTCATGATTTGCGGATGGATTTCTAAAAATATAAAAAGGCATCGCTCGCCGAGTTCCCATCAAAGTTCAGCGCCGAGCGGGCGGGACCGAGCCGGACGGCTTCGTGCGATTGGACGACAGAGGCGGCGGCGGCGGCGCCGCCTCAGGCCATGTAGGGGTACTTCCACTCCGTGAGCGGCGCGTGCGTTTCCTTGACGACCTGGGGGGACGTCCAGCGCAGGACGTAGTGAGGGCCGCCCGGTTTGTCGTTTGTGCCTGCCGACGGCAAAAAAAACATTGGTTTGACCTGATCCCTTTACAAGAAACAAAAGCAATTTCGGAAATTTCAACTCCGCTGGCCAGCGTGCGGGTATTTATTTCACAGTCACAGCGGTTACATTTCGGGCTACAAAGTTAGCGAATCGTTTCGCGCCAGACAAACCGGCGTCATCCTTGAATCCGATGGGCAGCCGCCGATCCCGATACGCGCATCCCGTCGCTAAAACGAATCCCACATTTCCGAAACTCTTCGCGAACGTGAGTGCCGACGGTCGTTTGTTTCCACGTGCCCTGCGATTGGCTGGCGACCGGTTCGGGGCGGGATAGGTGCCGGCGCTATGGAAAACGTTCGGTTGACGGCCGTGCATTTGCGAGCTTCGACCACCGAATTGAACACAAGTACAAAGAATATTTGAATATTCTTCAAACCAAAATGAAGAAACGGAGAAACAAAATATTTCCTCGTCTTCTGTGCGGGTACACCAGTCACTGCCAGCTTTGTCACCGACTCGACTCAAAGTTCCAGATTATCAGACGGTACTAGTATCCCGCCGGTCTTACGTCACACGGCGACGACATTCGGCAAAAGCACCGAGAAGTTACGTTACGCTTGCGTACTGTACTCGGCGCCTTTGTAATAACAAACGCTCCGTTATGTTCATCTCGCCGATTTGCGTCTCGGCGGGCAGAAAGGGCCGCGTTCCAACAAACGGCTGCTCTCCTTGCATTTCACTCTGAAATGCTTCCACACGTTCGCCATTTTCTTTTTTCTCTTCTCGATGCGCCGTCGCGTCAACACTGCGATTTGCAGTTGTGCGTTTTTTGAGGCGCAAAAATGCGAATTTTAACTCACCGGCTGCAAAGCGAGAGCGCGTAATTCGAGCTCCGCGTTCATCCTCAGAGAGAATTTTCGATGCGTCGGGCGACGTCGTTAAGTCGCGACCGGTCACTTCAGAAGCCGATGTCGCCGCTCGCTTTTCCTGGCAAATCATCTCGAGAAGTTCGGCCGCAACGCACGCGTCGGTCCTGACCTGAAGCTCTGGCGCCCCCGAACGGCTGCTGCGCCACGACGGATCCCGTGGACTTGTCGTTGATGTAAAAATTCCCCGCGGCGTTCCTCAGGATTTCGGACGCCTCGTCCAGCACCTTCCTGAAAGAAGGTCACACGAGCGCACGTCAGGCGGCGGTCCTCGGCCCCACCCGCCCGCGGCTCCGCCCCCGCGTCTTACTCGTCCAGGGCGAAGATGGCGCCCGTGAGCGCGTAAGGAGACGTGCTGTCCACCAGGCGCAGAACCTCCTTGTAGTCGGCGTCCGGGTACACGAAGACCGACAGAACCGGACCGAAGATCTCCTGCGCGGCGGACGGGCGGGAAGTCCAAATAATCAGACGATAATTACTGTGGAAATGAAAGCAACGGCGCCGCCCGGCATAAAGCGACGGGAAGGTCACCTCGGTCATGATGGGGTGTCGCGGGTCTGCGGCGGCGATGACGGTGGGCTCCACGAAGTAACCCTTGGAGTCGTCGCAGTCGCCCCCGGCGATGATTTCCAGGTCGGGCGAACACTTGGCCTCATCTAAATATTTCTTGATGCGACCGAACGACTGGCGGGAAACACAAAAGGCGTCAGTCAGTGCGCGTGCGCGCGCGCGTGACGGGCGACACAGGACAGCGCCACCTTGTGGTCGATGACGGCAGAGAAGAAGACGCCAAAGTCTTGCACGGGCTGAAAGACAGACAAAAAGACAAATGACAATTTAGTTGAAAAACAATTCCGAGATCTCCACATCGTAGTATTGCTTCCTGATGAAAGCAAAAGCAAAAGCACAGAAATTGCGCAACAGCAGACGAGAGGCAGCGGAGCGTTTCAGAAGTCGAGAGCGACTTCTTTGGTACCGATCCACGCCAATGAAGTGGGATATCGACTCGGGAGGCCGCTTGAGCTTCGACCCGCTATTCGATTCGGTCCGTGACACCCGTCATCGTTCGCAAATGATAACCAATCCACGTGCAAACATGGAGGACGACGCAAAGCGGCTGAAATTGGAGGATTTGGACAAGGTGAAGTTCAAAAGGGCTCGATGATCGAAACGGTCGTCGGTGAATTTGATTCTAGTCGATGAATTGCGTTACAAGGTGGTGGAAGAAGAAGAAGAAGAAGAAGAACTGACATCTCCCACGCGGATTTGTCGGAGCGCGGCGAGCAGCTGCCCTTTGACGTCGGGCCACAAGGTGGCGGGCACGTACATCCTGGAGCAGGCCGAACACTTCTGGCCCGCGTACTCGAAGGCGGATCGCACCGTCCCGTTCACCACGCTGCGCACGTCCGCCGACTTGTGGACAAAATGGAAGTTCTTGCCGCCGCACTCTAACGGGAAGAAGAAGAAAATGAGGAAGGCGACCCCGGGGAGACCGCCGCCGCCGCCCTCCCGGCGGTCCTCACCTCCGGCCAGCCTGGGGAAGTTCTTGTACACGTCCAAGTTTTGGGCCACCTGCTTCCACAGGCGCTTGAAGGTCCTGCGCACAAACAGGAAGTCAAAAATGGCGGCACACGATCGCCGTCGCATTTCCACTGAATTCACCAGGAATTTATTGTTCTGCCTGTCCAAATCTTTTCCGCTAGAAGCTTCCGGAACATCACGCCGGCCAGGTCGGTTTGTCCGTCATCGCTCGCGAGGACAAAACGCGGAAGCTTTGCCGACCGGCGACTCGCATGCTGCCATGAGTCGCCACGGAAACCGGGTGAGGACACGGCGTCCGTCTTGCTCACCTCAACGAGGTCTCGTCCTCCTTTTGCGATGACAAAACTTTCGGAAACTCCCCGCGCCGCTTTGCCCGCCGCTATCGGCGGCCGACAACTGCGCCTCGCGTCCCTACGGTACCAAACAGCTAGCGGTCCTCCGGGTAGCATTTGCATTGATTCCTTTTTTTAAAAACGCAACGGACACATTTTACACTGAGACCAATACGATGATGTCATCAAGAAGCATGATCGCGATTGGTCGGCTAAGTCCGAATTTGGACCCTTTTATACCGTTTCCAGCGCGCCGCCCCTTCGTTCTTACGGGACGCTGCCGGTGAAGTTGATTCCCGCCAGGTGCTCCGAGGACGTGACGGCGTCTCCGAAGACGGGACCGTCGGCCGGGAGGAACTGGATGACGTCGGGAGGAAGGCCGCACTCGCGCAGGACGCGGTACACGGCGTAGCTCGCCGACACGGCCGCGTCGCTCGGCTTCCACAGGACCACGTTGCCCTGAACGCGTGCAGAAACGCACACAAACGTTGGCGAATTCCTGCCACCAGGGGGCCTCCCACACGTTACGCTCATCGGATGATGAATAAAGAGAGCGCTACTTTTTTTGCACGACTAACTCGGAGCGCTCACCATGACGGCCGGCGTTCCCGCCAAATTCCCGCCGATCGCGGTAAAGTTGAAAGGCGCCACGGCGGCCACGAAGCCCTGGTGACAAATGGAGGGGGGCAAAAAGGGTTCCCGTGACAACCGAGCGCCAAGGAAAAAAACGTTTCCACGGAAAGGAGAGAGAAAGCGCGCAGGCGCTACCTCGAGGCCGCGGTAGACGGCGGTGTTGACGCTGCCCTCGGCGTCCAGCGGTTGCGCCGCCTCCAGCTCGACGGCGTGTTTGGCGTTGAAGCGGAAGAAGTCGATCAGCTCGGCCGCCGCGTCGATCTCCGCCTGGATCACCGTTTTGCCCTGGGAGCCCGCAGCGCCGGCGCTTAACGTCTGAGCAAGGCGAGCCGAAGCCGGAGCGGGAACGGGAACGGGAGCGGGCCGGCCGGTACCTGTCCGACCATGGTCTTGGCCAGCAATTCGCCTCGTTTGGGTCCGGCGATCACGTCCGCCGCCTTGAAGAGGATCGCCGCTCGGTCCTGGACGGGTTTCAGGTCCCACTCGCGCCGCGCCGCCACCGACGCCGCGATGGCTTTGTGGATCACGTCCTGCACGCACGCACGCACGCACGCACCTCCAAATTCATCAACGTACCGACCCGCCCGCCTTAGACGGGCGCTTCTCAACCTTTTTGGGTCCGGGGGCCCCTTCTAGGCTCGCAAATGTTACAGTACCGAATTCAGATTTTGTAAAGAACAAATATTGTAATGCTTGGAGAATAAAGCAAAAGTCAGACTGAACGCAAGTATTTTGTCGGGATATCGAACATGGACAAAAATGTAAATAAATATATAATATTAAGGTCAAAGTTTAACAAATGGAGAAAGTTAAGTGAATTTCAAAATGACGACTTTGTTTGCCCTATATTACGTCAACCTTCCTTCTGGAAAAGAAACCTCTATTCTCTCATATCATGTCCACGTCCATGTTGTTGTTGTTGTTGTTGTTGAAAAAAAAACAAAAACAAAACCCCCGTTTGTTCTGGACCAAAAGGCCCTAACGCCTGCAATGTCGTTTGTGCTTCTGACAACACAAAACCTTCATTTCGAGATGCGCCAAGGTCAAGGTCAAGGTCGGTCCCCGTATGCCGTATGGCGGTTTGCGTGTTTGAAATGGGTTGAAAGGTGCAACGTTCGCCGCCAATGATTTAGCGGACCCCCGAGCGACGCTTTGAGAACCGGCGTTGTAGTTTGTCACCTTGTCGGCGTAGCAGAACTTGGCCACTTTGTGCGCGTGATCGAAGGGCTAGAAAAGAGAAGAAAAGCTCAGTCACACTCCAGCAAGCGACGACACTGCGGCGCGGGCGTACTCACGGACACTTGGTAGCGGACGTCGTCGGTCCAGACGTGTTCATCGCCGACCACGCAGGGAATCTCCTCCGTGCCGGACTTCACCCGCTCCAGCGCCTGACGAGCGAACGCGTTCGCATACACAAAGGCACGTTGACAAATACGTCGGCGGTCGGCGGGAGTCAAAGTTGTCCGAGACCTGCAGCAGTCGTCGTCTTTCGGGACTTCCGCGTTCGAAGCGCAGGACGGGCTCGTTCCTCACCGACACGCCGGCACGCGACGCCGAACCTTTCAAACTGAAGGCACAAGGCGGCTTTTATTTTGGAGCCGCCTGTTAATTACATGATTGTTAACTCAACTCAAATTGATATTGAACAGAGCTGCTGTATTTTCATTTTGTGACTCACTCACAACGTGACAAGATCCCCCTCCCCCCCCCCCCCCCCCAATTTTTTGGGCGTTTGTGGTGATGTGCTAATTTGTATTATTATTACACGGAAAAGGGCTGATAAATCGCCCCGCCGATTAATCGGTCCGGCCCGAGTCCAAATTTGAAGTCTGGTCGGATCGGCCGCTCGAACTTGCGGCCCGAGCTCGTTCCTCAAGACAGCCGCTGAAAATCCCTTTATTCGATTCATCGTTTCAGTCCTCGCGTCTTTTGTGAGAACGATGAGCGGTTGCGAATTAAATTAAATTACGTGCACAAAGTTTTGAACAAGCTCTGCCTGAATTTGAGCCGGGACAAAAAGTCCGGTGAGGGTTGATAAAGGATAATCGGAATGGCTGACTGTGTCAGGGTAAAGTTAGAAAAAAAAAAAGTGGATCTTTTCCAAGTGTCAACTTTGACCTGATGTGACTTTTAACTTATTAACTCGTCGGTCAGCCAGCTCAAGGTCAACAAACAGCGAGCGGCTCTCCAGCTGGCACGCGCATGCGCATGCGCGTGCCATGCTCGCTCGCTCGCTCGCCAGCTGTCTCTATTGTGGCTCAACGTGATTTTAGTGAGTGCGAAATTGAAAGAGTTCGTGTTTGTGCACGCCCAACATAAATGTCGTCCTGCATGAAAAGTGACACATGACGCAGGGTGAAACTTTTGCGAAACTGTTGACATGTGCGTGCGCACTGACCATCAAAGTCATGGGATGAGTGGAGCTTGGCTAATGACTCCCTCCAAGCAACAAACGTGCCTGCTAGCTACTTGGCTGGTTAGCGTTAGCGGAGTGTTTGGTCGCTTCCGGCCCGACACTTGAACGTACTTTGGGTTCAACTCACCCCCGCCATGAGTGGCGCCTGACCGCCGCTGTCACGCGCAGCATGTTTGCGCCACCGGCACCGGCACGAGCACGAGGACGAAGGCCACGAATTCCGCTCCCGCTGGGCCACGACGGCGCCGCCTCCGACCGCAACACCTCTCAAGTGCTCACCGGTTCCTGCAGTCAGCCAGGAGGATTCGGGGGAAGTTTCTTTTATTTCTCAATCTTTTGTCAGACAGTCGGGGGGGGGGGGCTGTGACGTCACAGCGGGCAAACTTAATCCGAGTTGTTCGGTGTCCTGGTCCGACGACTCGGATATTTGGATATTGTTTTTAGATCGTCCCTAAATTCCCCGTTTGGATCGCTTTGAAGAATAAATGATGATTTGGAAAATTCTGAAAAAATAAATCTTTTTGTGTGTAACACCCCTCCGAGCGGGGCGAGTGGTTCCGCCCACAGGCGGGTTCACAGCTAGCCAATCACAGGCCGCACTGGAAGGGCCTGACAAGCTTCTTTATACCCGCGCGGAAGGCGACCGCGCTGACGTCACTGCGTCTGTCCCGCGCGCGGTTTGCCTTAAAAGGCTTCTTTATATACTGCCGCGGTCGCATTGCATCACGTGACAGACGCGTAGCTTGACGCGCGCGCGGCAAAAACCGAACAATGACGACCCTGGAACAGAGTCAGCGAGAACAAGTGGAGCCACTTGTGACCACATGACGCGTTTAATTATGGCGGCGTAGGTGCTCTGCGGAACATTACATCATCGCAGCATGTGACTAAAACGGACCAATCACGAGAGATGATCTCCGGCGGCATTCTACGCGCAGCAACGCAGAGGGGTCGCGCGGGCCAATTCGTCAAGTCACATGATCCAATGCGGGCGGCGCGGGAGTACAAAGAGGCCTTAGGGCGGGCTTTTGACCTCATTTGGCAGACTACAACTGCTACCTGATTGGCTCCCTCCCATCAGTGTTAACATCCTTGATATAAGTGTTATTTTCGAGCCATTTTCCGTAGTGCTTCTCCTCACACGGGCTGAACTGGTCGCCAGCCAATCGCAGGTTCACATACAACCAACCATTCGCACCTACGGGCAATTTAGAGTTTCCAATTAACCTAGCAAGCACGCGTGTTTTTGGGATGTGGGAGGAAAGCCACGCAGGCACGGGGAGAACGTGCAAACTCCACACAGGCGGGGCCGGGATTTGAACCCCGATCCTCAAAACTGTGAGGCAGATGTGCTAATCGGTCAACCGCCGTGCCGTCCTGTCCTATTTTCTTGATTATTATTGACATTTCATTCCGTGAATTAAATAATATATGTATTTGTCGTGAAAATTGGAAAATGGAATGTCCGATTTTTGGATGTTTGTCAGTTAAAAAAAGCGAATAATTAATATGCAATACCATTTCTGTCTTGTTCTGACTCTCCATCGACTTTGCTCGAGCGGCCGGCCGCTCGACATCGCGCGCGCACATCGCGTGGATTGCGACTTTGTCCCTCCTCATCCTCATCTTCATCATCCCGCTGGGATTTTGACCTTGACGGACGGAGCGGACGCCGCCGGTGTCCGCTTTCCTTGGCGGAGGTCACCGTTCACACATTTGCAGGTTGTACGCCACTCGTGAGAACCTTCCACGTTTCCTCTTCCTTTGTGTGTGTGTGTGTGTGTGTGCGGGGGGGGGACAGGGTACTTCCTGTTGGCGTGTTTTCATGGTAATGTCAAGAAAAAAATCGCTCTTTGTGATGAATAATTTAATTCCATAACAGGACACACGTGCGCACAAAAGAGAAAAGTAACAATGGCTCCATCAACAAGAAGAAATCCAAAACCCTTTCAACGTACGTACCATGCACTCACGCACGCCACAGCGCAACTCTTTCTGACGTGGGAGTAAACATGTCGAAGCGACTCTTCCGTCCTTCCTCGGGCGCGCGTGCGTGTTAGGAGGAGGCGGGGGGCTTGCAGTAGTCGTCCACCCCCGTTATGGTGGCCTTGCAGAAGAAGCAATCCTTGTTGTTCATCAGGTGCTGATTGATGCAAGCTCTAAAAACAACAACAAATAAATGTCGCCGGCTCCCAGCAGCAACAACCAAAAGATGGCGTCTCGCGGCCTCGGAGGGGGTCCCGTGACGAGACCGCCCGGCCGATCAAATCGCTGCTCGACTAATCGACACATTCAAGAATGGGCGATGTGCGCCCAGGGTGCCCTCGCATGATCGCGGTTGACCTATTTCGGATTCGCTGCGTTGTGGATTTGTTGCCATATTCATATCGCGCATCCGTCAGCACATGGCGGGATTTGGAGTGCAGGCTTGTGTTTTTTGGGGTGCTAAAATATAAACGCTCCCGAGCCTCAAACAACTTCCGTAAAACCCATTTTACAAGGAATCCCATGTAATACTGCGCATGAGCGTATACGAGCTTATTTCTATAAGGTGCTTAAGAGTATAGAAAGGGTTTCTAAGATGATAGCAGAGGTTAATAGGAGTGTGGAGAAGATTAATAAGCTTTAACATGTGTGTACGTAATCCTATTCATTTGATTTTAGACCCTTTTTACATAGAATTACTCTCTGCATTTGTTCTGTGGTTGCTTTTCCTTGTAAGCGCTCAGAAAGGCACTTTGAAATCAAACGACCGTTATTGTTCCCAAAACGTGGTTGCTACTTTGCGGATTTCACCGGAACCCAAATGAGCCGGTTCTGTCGTCGTGCGTTCGTGTGCGTTCGTGTGCGTGTGACTGACTTGCAGGACTTGTGCGAACAGGGTTTAAAGATGGCCGAGATGGAGTGCGCGTAGCAGATGGGGCAAAGGTCGTCCTCGCTCGTCGGCTGCAAGCACAAACAAAGGACAGGATCATGAGGAGAACACGAAAAGCGAGATTGTCTCCGGTCGCGCAAATCGGCACGCGGATCCGGTCGGAGATTTACGAGACTCGCCGGCTAACGTAAACACGGCCGACGTGTTTGGACGAGGAACGGGCAGGAACGCTCGCCAACGTGGCCGTCCGCCCTCTGCCGTGTTTACACCTTTCCTGCCGGGCGATTGGCCGAAGCGTTTTTTCACGCGAGGTCCGGATCAGACCCTATATGGTCACGCGGCCGTCCCGTAGCGACTTCGGAACACCCGGGCAGTCCCCGAACGGCCGCTAAAGTCGTGATTGGTCAGTCGGGAACGATGAGCCGGGATTTCCGGCCGCCGATCAATCGACTGCCTTTGGATTTTGCTTTTATAAACAATGGCGCCTTGAGATACAAGTTGAATTTGTTCCGTGATCATGCCCGTATCTCAAAGCGCTCGTATCTCAAGTCTAACCAATAGAAAACGCTATAAATTAATTGTTTGGCCGTTGAAGAGCACAAGGGGTCATTCTCTCTCTGTTTTCGCTTTCGTTTGATCAGTAAACTTCAACTGGGGTTCATCATCATCATCATCATCATCACATCACATCACGTCACAAAATGTGATGAAGACGACGCTAGCGACCTGCGTGCTGGTCGCGGCCTGCTGCGATTCCCTGGTGAGGAAGACCAACATGCGCTCCACCTTCATCTTCTCCTCCACGCTGATGTAGTCGCTGTCTGCAAAAACAAAACAAACGAGCGGCGCCAAAGTTAGCGGATCACGCGCCGCAAACGCGACGAGACCACGACGTGCGCGCGTGAGACTCACACGCGTTCAGCGAGAAATGCTTGCGCTCCGACGGGCCGGCGGGAGGGGGCGGCGCCGCGGAAGAGGCGAGCGGCCCCCCCGGCTCGCTGAGGAGGTGCTGGATGGAGTGAAGCTGGAAGCACGGGTCCGACAGCAGCACGCACGCCGCGCGGCACGTCCTGACGCACACACGCACGCACACGCCGTCACTCAACTTCCTGTCCGCTGGATGTGACATCATCATTCGACTTCCTGTATGCCGCAATCGGCCGACGAGGACCCTTTTCCAATTGTTTTGACGACATTTGTTTTTGTTTTACTATTCGCGCTGCACGAAATGATCATCACGACCATTTGATCAATATTGTCATCAGGATTATTATTAGGGAACACTGAGGAGGGGAGACTGCAGCCGCTGTGCACAACAAAGTGTGTGGTTTTTTTGGTGTTGTTTTCCGAACAGCGGTCAAGCCAAGTTCAGCGCTTTGTGTGGCCCACAGAATCCGACAAAAGCTTATCCTATCTTTATACATCGCGGATCGTCACGGACGGCGACGGCTCCGATGTTCCGCTCGACCGTCGTCAGACGCGAACGCTCGCCGACCGCAAACGAGCCGGAAAGTCGGAAAGTCGAAATGTTGAAAAGCCCCCTAAAAAAAAAAATCGAAAAGCGGAAAAGTCCCAAAATCGAAGCGGCGCCGGCCGTCAACAACAATTGTTTCCACTTCGCATTTCGCTCACACGTCGCTAACGTTCCGCGAGGGCAACTTCACAAATAATACATTGGACGTCGTGCCTTAGGAGGCTTTTATTTTGAAGTTGCCCCTCGCAGCGCATTACCGGAATGCGCGGTGTCAAACCCAAGGCCCGGGGGCCAGATCTGGCCAAGCAAATCCTTTTATGGGGCCCACGAAAGCAAATGATGTTTGTCAACTTCCATGATTCTGGCTCAAATCTGTACGGAAATGTCCAAATAGTCACATGCGGGAAATGTTGTGCAACTGCAAAAGCATTTTTTTTTTTGGGGGTATGATTCCCAAACCCCTTTTTACACTAACTTGAAGAAAAGCTGGATTATGACCTCAATATGTTCTGTCTCGGTAAGAAGGGGGCTGAGCCAATTCAACATTTGTTTGGTTTTTACGGTCCTAACGGCCCCCGGAAGGAAATTGTACCGCCGACATAAATAAGTAGGACACAGTCCTCGCAGTAACGCAAAGTATGAACAAGTGTCGCGGCGACCGGCTTGACCTTTGGACCGGAGGCCGTCCCGACTGCAGTCCTTTTTCATACGCGCATTCCATGCCGCTTTGGACAAAGAACGTTTCTTGTTCAGTGTTTTGCCCCGAATCCAAACATGTCCGCAAAACGCGCGAGCCTCCTCACGTCCGATTCTCGCTCTCCTTTCTCGTCTCGGCACGACTCGCTCTCGTCATTCCGCCGAGCGAGTCGGGCTTGTTATTCGGGCAGCTTAATGGCGCCTTAACCGTGCGTTCGCCTCTGGTTAGGAAAGGGCTCGTGTGTGGCACGGCACACCCGAAGAGCGCTCACGGCACGTTGCTCGCCGGTGTGTTGCGTTCAAAGAAATGCATTCGAATCTCGGGGGGGGGGTCGAGACCGGGAAACGGCACCGACGTACCGAAACCCGGCTCGACCGCTCCGGCCGGCACCCGCTACCGCCATTTACCATTTAAACAAACCCAGAGGTACCGTGACGTCGTCAGTCACGCGTGCAACGCTCCTTCCGCTTCCTGCTTTCGCTCGTCGACAGGAAGCCACGGTCGCCGTGGTTACAAGCCGCACGTCATGTCGAGAATAGGATCACATGATCATGTCATGTGATATGATCACGACGTCATACACGTCCGCTCGTCAGTAGCAATGATTGACATTAAAAAAAGATAAATGATTAATTCCGTGCAAACACTTGCAGTCTTTTTGTATGCGTGCGAGTGCGTGTGACGGTTTTTATATGTGCGTTTGTGTGTTCTGAGTTGATGTGTGTATGTTTATGTGTGTGTGTGTGAGCGGGTGTGCGCGTGTCGCCGCCGGCAGAGGATCAACATGGAAAACGAGACGAGGAGACGTGATGAAGAGGCGCCGGGAACCGAGCGGAAAAAAGAAAGAGAGAGAGAGAGAGAGAGAGAGAGAGAGCGCCACAGAGCGACAAAGGGAGGAGCCCGCCGACAAACACGAGCGCACGTCCCATCGGCCGCAGAAGAAGAAAAAGAAAAGACCAAAGCGGAAAGGTCCGACACGCTGACGCCCGGCTGCCGAACTTCTCTCGGCGGGGGGGCAGCTGAGGAAGAGCGGCGGGCTAGGAGGAGGCGAGCGCGCGAGAAGAGACGCCGACCCGTCAGGAAATATCACGGCGGAGGCGAGCCGAGCGACGTTAGGCGGCGAGCGGCGCCACTCGCAAAAGCGGACGGGAAGAGGACGTCGGGCGGCAAACGGAAAAGCGACCAAAGCTCCCGGCCGGCCGACGCACATCTGATGAAGACGACGACGACGACGACGACGACGACGACGACCCGCGGCTGATGTAAGGCCGACACACACACAAACAACAACAGCGGCACTTGTGTGTGTGTGTGTGTGTCTCTTTGTGTTCATGCGAGACTGTGCATGAGAGTGCGTGTTCGTGTGTTACTGTGTGCGTGTGAAAGTGTCTGTCTGTGATGTGTCTTTTTGTGTGCGATCGTGTGCGTCTGTGTTCGGGCTTGGCAGTCAAATGGAATCGGGATCGCGATTTGGGTTGCCACAATTCCATTTTCTCCATTGCCGACGCGGGCACTTGCGGCGGCGGCGCCCGCGTCGTCTTTCAAACGCTACTCAAGTCGCAATTCGGAAAAAAGCCTTCTGAGCGCACTACTCCAGCCGACCATCTTTTCTTCGTATTTCCACACCAAAACAATTCTGACTTCGGGACCGTTTAAGTATACGACACCCGCAACCGCGTCGGCCCGACGCGCGGCGAAGGCTTCACGAAGCGCCGGCGTCGACGGCCGACGCACGGATATATGAAGCTTTTGTCTCGTCGGCGATTAACAATCGTCGTCGCGGCCGCCTCGACTTCCGACTTTTCGGCCGGCCCGACCGTAGAAAAAAACCGAACAAAAACAAACAATCGCCGGGAGTAAACGGAGGGAAATCGCAAGCGTGGAGTTGTTCGCAGTCCGCGGCCGTGGACGAGTGACCGATGGTCGAGCAGAGCAGCGGATTGATTTTCAAATGGAAATCGCCGCTTGCGTTTTGTGCATGAAGTGAATTTTCGTCATTGCACATTTCTTCACTTCGACGTTGCTGAAGTCGAATAATTTATTCTTATTTAAAGCTTCGTTTTTCCATTGAAAAAGAAAGATTTTTCCCGAACATAAGGAATAATCGGGATTACAATATTGATAAAAATAATAATCGGGATTATTATTTTGGCCATTATCGTGCAGCCAGAGTCTGTGTGTGTGTGTGTGTGTGTGTTGACTTGTGATCATGTGACCATGTGTCATACGTGTCCACTCATCAGTCGCAATGTAGCTTCGCGTTTCAATCGTGAAATTGTGCGCCTGAGTATGTTGCGTGTGTTTGTGTAATTATGTGTGTGTTAATGTGAGCTTGTTGTGTAATAGTGTGTGCATGTGTGTGTGTGTACATGTGTAATTGTGCGTGTTTGGTGCCTGTGTGCGTTTGTTCCCAATTGCGCGCACACACGCGCGCGCTCCCCACCGACGACGCTCGCTAACCTTTCATCTTCGCACATTTGGACGTGCGCCGATGTTTTGGATGTTTTGGATGTTGTTTGGATTTCGTTGTGATTTTTCAACCCCGCCCGTTTTCTCTCTCACCGTGCGCAGACGCGGCGACTGCAGCCCGGCGGCGAGATTTGCGGCGCTTACGCAAGCCGGCGTTCCAGATGGAGGAAATCAAGAGCGGCTGACGGACACGTTTGCCTCGGCAGCGTCCGGCGCCGGCGCCTTCTGACCGCGTTCTGCTGGTTTGCGTCGGCGGCTGAGGATGAAGGACTTGAAAAGCATTTTCCAGTGAGAGGAAACAGACGAGAGTCGCGCGATGCGGGCTCTCGCTCAGGGTGCGGCGGCGGCCCGGGTGCCGTCCTGGAGTTCCGTGCTGGTTCTGCTGGGCTGTCTCCAGCAGATCCGGTCCGTCCGGGCCGGCGTCCGCGCGACGGGCCGGGACTCCTCCCGCGAGGTCGGCTGCCTGCGCGCGGCAGACATCCTGAGCTGCGCCGGGCTGGGCCTGGACCGGGTCCCGGAGGACGTGCCCGCTCGCGCGGTGACTTTGGACCTGAGCCACAACCGTCTGGCGGCGCTGCGGGGGCACAGCTTCGAGGGGCTGCCGCATCTGCGCACCGTACGCTTGGCGCACAACCGACTGGCGAGCATCCGGCCGGGCGCCTTCCGGAACTCCTCCGGGGCGCTGCTGCGACACCTGGACTTGTCGTCCAATAAGCTGCGGGCCGTCGAGGCGGCCCACTTCCGGGACCTTCCCGGCCTGGAGGAGCTGCTGCTCTTCGACAACCTCCTGGTGAAGGTGGAGAGCGCCGCCCTGGTGGGATTGGGCGGCCTGCGCAGGCTCTACCTCAGCCACAACAGACTCCACGATTTTCCCTTCTCGTCCGTCCGAGAGCACCCCGAGCTGGTCTTGCTGGACCTTTCCTCGAACGGCCTTCTCCGGCTGCCCCTGGACAACCTCACCGGCCTCCCGGGTCGACTCCAGCAGGGACTCTACCTTCACGCCAACCCGCTGGTGTGCGACTGCGCCACGTACCGAATGTTCCGCCTGTGGGAGCTTCGAGGCTACGCGTCGGTCACGGACTTCCGGCAGAACTACACCTGCCTGATGTACGGGGTGCGCGGACTCTCCGCGCGCTTCCTCCCCAACTTCCCCCAACCGTGCAACGGCACCGCCGTGACGCCGCAGTCGAGCGCCGTGGCGGTGAAAGCGGGGCGGCCGGCGCTGCTCCACTGTAGCACCACGCTGACCGGGAAGCACGTCAGCTTCTTCTGGGTCTCCCCGGCCCAGGAGTACGTGGCGCCGCCCGGCAACAACGGGTCACTGAAGATGTTCGCCAACGGGAGTCTGGAGATCGCGGCGGCCCGAGCGGAGGACTCCGGGGACTACCGGTGCATGGCCCTCGACCCGGTCGGGAGGCGCAACGAGACGCAGGAAGTGAAGGTGACCGTGGTGACGCACCACGCCGGCGACGATCACGAGTCCTTCAACACCGGGTTCACCACCCTGCTGGGCTGCGTGGTCAGCCTGATCCTGGTCCTCATGTACCTGTACCTGACACCCTGCCGCCGCCGCCCCCCCTGCAACAAGGGGGCCGCACCCGCCGCCAACGAGAGCGCCCAGTCCTCCATCCTCAGCCCCACCCCGCCCGCCGCCGCCGAGGGCCCGGACCGCAAGGTCAGTACCAACAAACACGTGGTCTTCCTGGAGCCGATCAAAGAGCATCAGAACGGGCGGCTCGGGGCGAGACAAGGGCACGCGTGGCCGGGCTCGCTTCCGCAGCAAAAGCTCCGGCGGGACGCCGCTTTCCCGGACACGTCCCTCGTGTCGCCATAGCGACATGACTCCGAGAACTACGCCGCCGCCGCCGTCCTGTCTCCCTGCACCTCCGCTTTGCCTTCAAAGTGACTTTTTTCGTCAGCCAAGAACCGACCACACTGTGCCGGGCGGACGACGAGCCGAAACACCAAAGATGGCCAACGAGCAACTCGGCGGCAGTCGTCGCGGTCACAAAGTCAAACCTCGAAAGCGCGCGTCTACCTTTATGAACCTTGTCCGCAGATGCCGCCGGCGTCCCATTAGCGCGGCTCAAAAGAGAAGCTCGTCCGGCCCGTTGGCTTTCGATTGTCGAGCAGAACAACATCGATAAAAGACGGGGAGCGCTTAGGAGGTTTGCTCCGCTAATGTTTCGGCCGTGCTCGCCGCATCGTCCCCGCACGACCTCCGCTTGCCGTCTCGCTCGCTCTGTGCCTAATAAAGTGCTCCTGACCGCAAGCCCGCCTCGTTATTTCACGAGCTTAGCTTAGCCGTTCGCGGCCGCGCGCCGCGGCGAATGGGTCGAGTTCAGAATGCGAAAGAAAATCGTCTTTTTGGACCGAGTGTGTTAAAAGCACACAAGGAACTTCTGTCAGTCGTACAAAAGGACATTTCACTTTTCACGTTTCTTTTGTAATTGTTTCGCTTCCCGTTCGACCTACTGAGCCAAAGCCACCCCGACATAATCCCATTGGTATCGCGAGACAAGTCCAGATCTGTGTGACGGACCACCAAGGACTCCACCAAAAGAGGTTTGATGAAAATCTGATCTTGTATTTCAAAATAAAAGTCTGCAGTTTTTGGCTGTCATTATAAATATATATATATATATATACACACACACATATATATTTATATATGTCACTTGGGTCGCTTTTGGGTGTGCCATGGCCCATCCCTGGTTGACTTGGGGCGAGGGGCCTTTTACACCCTCAACTGGTCGCCAAATACTTTTGTAACGAAAGAAAACCGGACGCCAAAATAAGCTATTGATCGGGCGCTTCGACGGTAGGCCGACTCGAGCGGACGAGGAGAGGTTTTGGATTTCCGGACGGGCTGGGATCAGGCTACA
Organism: Phyllopteryx taeniolatus; assembly: GCF_024500385.1. Lineage (NCBI taxonomy): Eukaryota > Metazoa > Chordata > Actinopteri > Syngnathiformes > Syngnathidae > Phyllopteryx > Phyllopteryx taeniolatus. The sequence goes on from NC_084510.1 coordinate 31,678,893, forward strand.
TCCTGAAATGGGATCCTGCCCACAGAGCACAAATCAATAACGGGACCGAGCAACAAACAAACTGCAGTGGCGGCGGACATGAGCCCACAAGCGGAACGAAAAGCACGACACAAAAATGCTTTTGCTGACTAAAAACTGGTTCTGGTGATTTTGGGGTTTTTTTCCCGGCGGCTACATAGTGGTTCTGGAGTAGTGGTTGGTTTTCGGGGTTTGGTGGCAGAGGGAAGCCTCCCAGATGGACTGGGATCAGGCTACATCCTGAAAAGGGGTCCTGCCCCCGCACAAAACACAATGACGGGACAAAGCAGTGAAAATGGGAGCCGGAGGAAGGAAGACGAGGAGGTCGACAATATTTTATTGATTGAATCCATGCCGCAGCATTTTAATGGGATTGAGATCAGGACTCTGATTGTGAAATCCAGAAAGCAGATTGCGCTTCAACTGTCAAGTCAAGTTGACCTCTCTTGGCACTTAAAAGATCCCGAAAGGTCTCACGGGTACGCAGTTGGCAAAGATCGACGACATCCCCAGACAGATGTTCGCAAGATGCATCGAGAAGCTCGGGAATTCCTCTCTCTGATTTGCTTTCGCGGGCCACATAAAATGATGTGGCGGACCGGATCTGGCCCCCGGGCCACCAGTTTGACCCCTGCGAGCTGCTGACGATTCCATTCAAGTGTATCGGGATCCATAACAGGCTCGCAAAGAAGATTCCTTGATGGACTTCGATCAGGCCAAAGTGGACCGCGCACGCCAGTAATGGACGCTCAGCACGTGCACGTGGCAACGCAGTGCGCACGCACGCGCAACCTCATGAAGAGCAACACAACAACATTTCCTAACGATACAGCCACACGACATTAGACACGGTTGGTATTCCAAGTGATCTGCAATTGGCTGCTTGGGGGCGTACCCCGCCTCTCGCCCCAAGATAGCCGGCCGGGATAGGCTCCGGCACGCCGGCGGCCCGCGTGAGGAGAAAGCGGTACAGACGGTGGATGGAGGGACCGACTCAAGAAACACCAGTGGACGTCTGTCTCCACTTTTTCCCGTACCACGCAGCGTCCATTATGGAACTTGCTGAGGTTTCCCATCATGCACCACTCTGCAACCGCCAACATTTCACACGACATCATCATCATCATCCGTCCAATGTTTCTCAAAGGTTTGACACCAAGTACCACCTTCAAAAAAATCATCGAAATACAACAACATAGCAGGCCTATATGCTCGTCAAAAAGCAGCTTTATTTGTAGAAAGTATATTTATCGTTGTTTATTTAGGTTTGCTTAAACATCCTGTGACGGAAAGAGAAAGTACTTCAAGAAGGATTCAATAAAAGTTCAAGTTCAGTTTTTAAAAAGCAACCAGTTGCACATTCAATGTAAACGTGCTGCAGTGGAGCGTTAAATACAACTGAACTCTACGACAATAAAATGTACTCTACTTTATTTTATTTTTATTTATTTTTTTTACAAAAGTTTGAGGCTATTTGAGTAGCTACAAGTTTCATTTTAACGTTTGATTGTATTTCCGATTTTAAAAGTTGCAAATGACATTTTGTCGTCGTGTTTTTTTTTGGCATACTGGAGGGAGCCCATGTACAACTCGTGGTACTCGCACCACACTTGGAATCGTATCATATTCTTCGTATAAAGAAAAAACAAACAAAAATTGGAAAATGGAATTGAGGAAAAAATTAAACACCTCACAGAAGAATATTGAATTAATCCGATAGATAGGCTTAGAAACCAACTTCAAAAGGCAAAACATCAGTTAGATGTCATCTTATTTTCTACAACAACAGTTAAGATACACTAAGTGTGAGTACGATAATCAATCGGGAAAAGTCATTCAAGATTCAGACGGCAACTGTACACAGTCACCGCGAGAAATCAATGACATTTTTGATGCGCATCTTCGAACAACCCAGATCAAAAAGAAATGGAAACTTTTATTCAGGATCGAAACGTCCCTCAATTAAATACACAAATTAAAGACAGCCTCGATGTTCCTTTAACCATGACAGAATTCCATAACTCATTCAAAAATATGCAACCGGGACGCAGGCCGTCGCCCGGCCCGGACGGAATCCCTGTTGAATTCATGAAACATTTTTGGCCAATACTAGCGCCTCTATTTTTCAGAACAGTCAATGAGATCAAGGATAAAGGTAGAATTAGTAGCCATATGAACGCAGCGTCAATTAAGTTCATACTAAAGCCGGTAAAGACCCCACTCTTATCGCTGATGAATGTAGTAGACATTAAGATGATCTCGAAAGCCCTCGCGGCGAGACTTGAAAGGGTACTCCCGTCGATAATCCACGATGACATGACCAGACGGGCTTCGTGAAAGCTACAAGTTGCACAAATAATGTCAGACGTCTGCTGAATTTAATGAGCACGTCACTTGACGCAGAGAAAGCTCTCGATAAAGTCAACCGGGCTTTCCCGTTTGCAGTACTTCGCAAATTTGGCTTTGGAGATTCATTTACAGTTTGAGCCAGACAAGGATCTCCACTCTCACCAACGCCATTTGCAATATTTATCCAACCTCTTGCTGCCGCTATATGTCAGAATGCTAATCTTAAAAAAAACAAAAAACAAAGCTATCTGCTCACTAGTGACGGAACACTCAATCAATCTATATGCTGATGATATTCTTCTTGACTTCCAGGAAGCCAAGTATTCTCTTCAGGCAGTCTTCAATCTCATTCAAACATTTTCACAAATAGCAAATGACTCTACTAACTGGACAAAATCCACGATAGTCCCAAGAACAGCAAACTCACGGACAAATCCCAGAGTACCCTCTTCCTATCGGAAACATTAAGTATTTATTTAGGTATCAATATTTCGTCAAAACTCACATCTTACCAATTTCAATGACACGCCACTTCTGGAAAAAATCTCAGCTGACTGAAAACGCTGGAATAACTTGCCTGTGTCATTACTGGGAAGAAGAGCTACAATACAAATGAAAACCTTACCTCAAATAAATGATTTTCCAATGATTCCATTTCAGCCCACATTTAAATGGTTTCAAACCTTAGATTCGGCTGGAACACATTTTTATTCAAGAAATAAGAAAAATACAATCAGTCCATCCCCTCTTCAGAAAAGTAAACAGGAGGGAGGCCGAAATGCTCCCAACATGAAACGGCATTATTTAGCTAGCTCGCTCATCAAATGGTTGCGCCACAGCGAGAAGTGGGATTCTTGGCCACAATTGGAACAAACACACTGCAACAACATCAAAGTACCCAAACTCCCATTTGTTTCGACTCGTCTTAAACGCCAGAAATGCTTCGAGGATCCAATAATCGCATCCACCTTCACGGCTTGGTGGCAAAGTTTAGATCTCAATTAGCTCCCAGTACGCTCTCCCCAATCTGGCATCAACCAGATTTCGAAATGAATAATATAGCCCCCCCCCTTCATTTGAGGACATGGGAACAACATGGAATTGACCACCTATGTAACAATAACGTTTTTAGGACACGTGATCAACTGTTCCAAGAATTCCAAATAACAGCCAGAAACTTTTTTCAATCCAATAAATTAAAAGCAGCAATAAAAAAAAAAAAAAAGAATACCAACACTCCAGAGCACCCTCGAACTGCGGGTCTGGGTGGGACGGCCGTCTTCGTGGGCGGTTGTCCGGCCTAATGGGCCCGACCTGCAGGAGCCATGCCTCTTACTCACGCACTTAGCACACACTCACACCATTCGCTGGATAGATTTTCCTCACTAAACACATCTGGGCACATACACGTATCAGAGGGTTCCTGGGGGACCGGTACGGGATCGGGAGGGTGCGGGTGTCGGATCGAGTTTCCCGGTCCGTGTGCCCTGCCTTCCGCCCTGGATTCTAAATACATCACACACACTCCCCATCTTTTAATGCACCACATACACCTACTCGTCGTGTGTGTGGGGGGGGGGGGTTGGCTGTTAGGAGGTAGTGCCTGGCAGCCCTGCCTCCACCCTAGGTCCCCAGTCGGCAACGGAGGGGGGGAGGTGGGTCTCACTTACTTGCATGGCGGTGCTCCTGAGGGCGGGCCCCCCGGGCTGGATGACTACTTGGTGTTGGGGCTGACCTCTCGTGCCCTCGGGCTGCTCCTTGGGTTCCTCCCCCTTATCGTTCCCTCGTCGGGGGCCCCTATCCGCCCTCCTTTCCAACACACAAAGGACACTCCCCCGTGGCTGAATTGCAGGCCCTGCGGGTTGGGCATCTTGGTCTACTGGGTGTGGAGGGGGCGGGGCGTATGGGGCGGAGGGTGAACCCCTGGGCCTGAGCCCGCCCCTCGATTGATCGGGCGGGGTCCTCAGACACAGGACACTTGTGTCGGTCTTTGTGCATGTCAAGCGGTATCGATTCACTTGCATGCGTCAGCAGACACACGACCCCCTGTGGGTTACTGCGACAAAAAACTCATGAATACGCAAATCGCTTGTGTATCCCCTTCACTTATACTCTCGTCCTGTAGACTTTTATAATTCGCATAATTAATGCCACCGCACTTCACTTGTACAGTCGGTACGGTTTCATTGTTGTAGATAATAATGATTGACTTCTCTCATCCTGTTTACAATGAGTGCTTTGTCTTTTGTCTTTGTCTTTTCTCTCTCCCTTCGAGAAAGTTTGTTCTTTTCGATTGATCAAGTCGGATTCTCAATAAAGCTCAATTCTAAAACCACAGCGGAAGCTTCAAAACTCCACCGTGACACAGGAAAAGTGTTCCGGCATAAAAGGGATACAGATTTTCCATTCAGCTTGACCTAAAAGCCGAACAGGACCAAAGAAATAAATTCATAAAATAAAGGAACGCTCGTGTCTGGAAAAATGGAATAAGTTACACGGGAAGAGTGTGTGTGTGTGTGTGTGTGTGTGTGTGTGTGAGATCATCTTGTAAAAAAACTAGTCATTTCCTGTTATGACTGACAAGAGGCAACTGGTTGATGTCAGCTCGTTTCTCAGCAAGCTGCAACGCTAATGCTAAAGCGCTAATGCTGCCATAATTCAATTTCCCGTCCAGGCGCCATGGCGACAGCGAACACACAAACACGCACACGCCGTTTGTCTTCCCGATGGCGGAGACGCGTTTTGAAGGAACGAAGCGGTACACGCGGCCGGCGTTAGCATCATTAGGATTCGGCGAGGTCGCTAAAAAGGGCCGTCGGCATCCGCGCTGGGTGACAGTTGCATGCGCACACATCTCCCCCCACCCCTCACTCACCCCTGCCGGTCGCCATCCACGAGGACTCGAACGAGGATGCCGGTGACGGCCACCAGGATGGGATAGTGGTCCACGCTCTCCAGACCTCCAATGCGCAACGACAGCAACGTCAACACACACGCAGCACGCTCGCCGAAATGTGCGCGCGCGTACCTGGCAGTCGCAAGTTGACGACGCGGTCGAAGAGGTTCTTCTCGGCCGTCACCCGGTTTAACACCTGATTCAGCAACTGCGGCACACGAGAAGGAGGACAGGTCAACGCGGACCTCGGCGACGTCGTCCGCCGCCCGTCGTCGCGGCCCACCTGAGCCAGGCGCCGCAGCAGCAGCTCGGCGGATGGGCGAGACCAGTCCAGAAAGATCTCAGGAACCAGCGTGACCGTCATCTCCAGAACCCTCAGCAAGCTGACCGACAGGTCGAAACAGGTGGCGCACACCTGGAACGCAACATCGGACGGACGCGGCGTGGTGTCATCATGATGCCAAGCGGCGTGGCGCCGAGTGACGCGGTGTTGTATAGCGTGGCATCACGCAGCGTGCTATGTTATGCGGCACGATGGGGCCTTTAGTACACTGTATTGGTCCCCTTCTCAAATTCTTTAAAGACCATCAAACAAATGTCAATGTCAGACAAATATAACCCAAGTGATCTTAAAATGATGATTTCATTTCTTAACAAAAATATTCAAAGTCAAAGTTACCTGGCCCTGTGTGGAAAAAGTCATAAACCACGAATTCATTGCGTTCTGGTTCGTTTTCACTGATCGCACCCAAGCCTGATGACCTCCAGACCGTCTCCGTCAAAATCTCCAAAAGCTGACACTAAATGAGACGGCGTCGCACAGCGTGCTCACCTTCAGCTGACGCGTGTCCACAAAGTTCCTCTCGGGACGCTCCGCCGCCTGTTGGATCTGCGGGAAGGACGAGAAGGCGGACCAGATGTGAGGCGGGCGGGCGCCTGCGCGGCCAAGGCGGGCGCTACCTCCTGAATCATGCCGATGAACTCGGAGAAGGCCCAGTTGAGCTGGTTGAGGACGCTGTTGAGGAAGGCGGCGGCCATGTCTCTGTCCACGCTCAGCAGGCGGGCCATGTGCCTCTGCAGCAGTAGCGACGGGCACGGCTCTGCGGAGCAATCGCGGCACGCCCAACGGGTCACGTGACGGAAAATCCGACGGCGAGACGATCGGACGCGGCCGTAAACCGCGAGGGACAAAAGTGAACGGCGCTTCGTGGTGACCGCGCAAATCAAAAGGCCGTATCGTGACGGCGGTGGTGGGGAGGGGGAACAAACACCGTCACCAAAGAAGGAAATACAAAGCTCCTCTGGAAAACAAACGCATCAAAAGAAACTCAAAGTAAATTCAAAGGATCGTGGAAATTGAACCCAAAACGATGATGATGATGATGATGATGACGATCCCAAAATAAAAGGAGATTTGGAAATTCAGGTCAAATCAAATCAAAGGAGGCACGGAAAACACTATTTTGGAAAGCAAAAGAAAAATATCATCCGGAAACCCAACTGAACTAAATTACTATTTTTTTCTGGAAAATAAAAATAGATTAAATCAGATAAATAATACTACTAATAATTATTCATTGAACTAAACTAACATAAAAAGTAGGTAACATTAATTGTCAATTGTACATAAATATAAATGGAAAAATCAAATAAACCAACAGGATGGGAAAATAAAGTAAAATCAAATGAAAACAAAAATTGTTGTTTGCTAACAAGATGAATTGGGGGGGGGGGGGGGGTCAACTCCAAGAAAAGGAAACTAAAAAACAAAGAAATAAAAAACAAACTTACTCTGGAAACTAGCAACAGATAAATCCCCTTCAGGAGCATGCCAGCGACCACAAGAAAAAGAACAAGACGACGAGTGAGCATGCGGGACAGGAAGTACAAAGAAAAAGCGCATCCCAAACATCAAAGACGGCCTCCTCCGCGCAAGCCCACCTGTCAATCGACATCACGGCCGCCCGCCCGCCCGCCCGCTCGCTCGCATGCATGCTGTCAATCCAACGCGCGTGGGCGTGTGTGAAAGGCGCACTGCGAGCGATTCGCAAAATCAACTCGCACACACGCAAGGCGGCGTGCGGCATCTGCCGTTTAGTTTGCCGAAGACCGACGCGTTTGACGGCGGGGTCACCTACTCTGGAGGCTGGGCAGGCTGGCGTCCTCGGGTTTGGTCTTCAGGAGGTGAGGCAGGCGCGTGTACCTGTAGCCAAAGCCGCAGCCCTGCAACACACATCGATAAGCTCGCGTCGCATCATGCACCAATTCCAAACTGACTCCAAAGGATGGAGCTTTGCTCATCTATCTACGCTCGTGACGTATAGTGTCCGGCAAAACGATTCGATGCCCTTCCCCTAGATGGCAGAAGGGGCAGTGAACCGAAACAGGTCGGAGACAAATCGAGGCACCGAACTCGGCAACCTTTTTCGTCTCGGTTTGAAATCAACAATCGGGGACGGCCGAGCGCGCCGTTTGCGTTCGGCGCCTCACCCGCCACAGCCGGACCAGGATCCAGTTGGTCTGCGCCCAAGGTCTCTGCTCGTAGGGCGCCAGCAGGTTCCTCATCATGGCCACGCGTCTGAAAACACACGCCGATGACACTGTGACGGGCGTGTGCGCGCGTGCGTGCGTGTTACTCACTGGTCCTCGGGGATCCTCTCGACCGCCATGAGGGATTGCGGGTAGCAGACGTAGCTGGCCAGCGCCTGCATCAGCGCATCTTTGATATCTACGGGACAAAAGCAGCACGCCGGCGACGTCGGCAACTTTTGGGCCCACAATTCATCGCTCGATTGGCCGAAAACGAGCAACGCAAAAGCTCAGAAAAGGACCGAAGCGATTCATGGCGGCTCCCCGATTATTCACAATTTGTCCTCTGCTATTCAAATTCCACAGCATCAGTCAATATGTGTGTGAGGGTTTTTGTATATTTCATGTTCTTTTAATCATCTATTTGTATCTCTGTAAAACACTTTGACCGGTTAGAGCGTCCGCCTCGCAGTTGTGAGGACCGGGGTTCGATCCCCGGCCCCGCCTGTGTGGAGTTTGCATGTTCTCCCCGCGCCTGCGTGGCTTTTCACCGCTTTCCTCTCACATCCCAAAAACAGGCGTGAATTGGAGACTGGAAATCGCCCGCAGGCGTGGATGTGAGTGCGAATGCTTGTTTGATAGCCGGGATAGGCGCCAGCCAGCACGTGAGGAGAAGCGCGACAGAAAATGGATGGATGGATGGATGGATGGATTCAATTCACTGGAAAACTCAGGCAGGCCAAAGTCGAATATGAAAAAGATTGCTTTGCTGCCATCTTGTGGCATCTCGGGGCCCATAAACTAAGTTGAAGTCAGGGGAGAAGCTTCTTTTAGTCAGGCCATGGCTTTGTCTCATACAAAAAAAAGTGCTTTGACGCAATCTGCTAGCATCTGTCGGCATTTGGAACCCTTTTCCCACTGAGAGTCGAGTTGGTTAGCGGCCGGCTGCTAACCGGCTAACCGTTTCCAACGAGTACCCCATCTTTCACCCAAAAAGCGTTGAGGAGAGGATAACGCACCACTCTTATGAGGACAAACAAACTCAAAATGGAATTTGATGTTTGTGTGTGTGTGCGCGCTGACCTGTCCCAACGATGCGTGGATCCGCAAAGTGTTTGGCGAGAATGGCCGCCAGCTGTGTCAAAGTTTCCTCGTAGCCTGCGGGGAGGGGGACAACAAGTCTCGTTGCCGTCGGCGTCGTTGACAGGAAGCGGGAAACGGCAAGCGTGCGCGCGGCCTCACCTGGCAGCTGCTCCATGCTGCCGCTCAGACTGAAGTAGTTCTTGAGCGCGTTGTAGGCGTACATGGCCACGTTGAGGTAAAACTCGGGCGTGAAGGCGAACAGCGAGCCCGTACGGTCGGCGTGCTCGATGGTGCGCACGCACACGCACAGCAGCCAGTACACGTCCAACATCTTCTCCTACACTCACACGAGCACCTTCAAACGTTACGCACACAAACGGCCAGTGCGCGTGCAACATTTAACGCCCGCGCGCACACACACACACACACGTTTGTACGTACATCTCACATACACACACGCATTGTGACCTTGGAGTATATGGTGGCGTTAATCCAGGCCAGCCTCCTGCTCAGGTGGTTCAACTTCTCGGCGAAAACCTTCCGACTCTTGCGGAGCTCCTCCAAGATGTCCGCCCTCTGCCGCGGCGCAAACGCGGACGAGCTGTGAAAGTCATACGCGAACACGAACACCGGGCGAAGCGGCGCGAGCGACTCACCCTCGCCGGACATCGCGCCATCTTCTCGTCCGTGTCTTTGAGCGCCGCCGCGTACTCGTGAACGTCGTCGGCCACCGCCACCATCTGCGCGCACAAACAACGAAGCGGTTGCCACGTCTCCGTCCGACTGGACTTGAACTTGAAAAACTTTGCTTCTTTAGACCAAACGAAGAGTGTTTGTTGGACTATCGACGCCGGCGACGTTTACTCGTGGTCGGCGGAACAATTCAAAGTTCTTCCACGAGTTGGCCCGAGGCCCAGAAGGTCCAATGCGTAGACCGCGTCGTCGGCAGGCAAACTTTTTGCGACATTCATTCGGCGAACGTCGGGCGATCGGGTACACGTCGGCGGCGGCGCCGCCGCCTTCGCGCGAGGAGCGAAAGAGGACGAGAGGAAGTCTGCGACAAAGTCGCCGAGCGCTACTATGACGTCGTCATGGAAACGCTATAGGCGCAAATCAACACGGGCGAACGCGCTCGGACGAGGACGACGACGATGCAGAGGTTTCAAGAAACGACGTCAGTCTCAACAAAGACAAAATCGCCTTTCTGAGAATATTGAAATATAAATCAAAACATTTTTGACTATACAAGTACATCAAAATAAAGACTATTGGCTGTCACATATAACAATAAAAAAGGTGTTTACTAGCGTAGCAAAGTGTATAAAATTAGCTGTTTAAGTATATATATAAAAACAAAAATCTTAATTAGACTACCGAATACACAAAACTATTACCGGTAAGTACCTACAAATAAAAAGCTTATGAGGATATAAACATGTTAACAAATACACTCTTGGCTATGCAAGTATATTCAAATAATAAATCGTTTTTGGGATCAATGTCAAATAAAAGCAACGTGCCGCCGTCTAGGAGTCTGTAAAATCGAAATATTACAATCAATTAAAAAGATGGGGAGGTCATGTTTTGACATCACGCCTAAAATATGAAACTTTTTCTGCTCTGCGTGCGTGTCAACTAACACAAACAAGCGCGCACACACGTGCTGAGAAGGTACATCGGTATGAAGAGAAAGCGAGATCTTCCGCACCGAACTTCAAAGCGGGCAAGCACTGCGTCATTCTTTTTGATGACAGGCATCGTGATGATCAATACATTTCTGTTGTAAAAATTGAAAGTTGACGCGTAACGGAACTCGGAATTTGTGTCGTCGCATAAAAAAAATCCTTTCCATTATAACTGCGGAAGTTGACGCTCGTTCGCAAATCCCAGAAGGGAAAAAAACCCAAGAGCAAAACTTCTTTGCAATAAGCTCACCGTCATTGGCTTTTTCTAAAAAAATGGATTTAAATGGGATTTTAGTGAATTCAACGTGAGATTTCATTTGAAGGCCATGTCTCGCAGCCCCCATGTCAAGAGATCAAAAGCAGAAACAAGATCGCGTTCCCGTCACGCGCTAAAGACGCAACAAATTCAATCAACTAAAATGACGACGACGACGACGACGAGCCCACCTTTCCCAGCTGCTGATGCACACTGAGGTTGTACATCATGACGATCCCGTCGGTGATCTCCAGAAGCGATTTGTCGGCCACGGGCTGATCAGACTCCTCGGCGGGTCGCCCCAGCAACAGGCCGTCGTTGCCATGGCTACCCTCGACTTGAGGGAAAAAGACACAAAAGACGCGAAGAGTGCCGCGCTGGCACGGACGACAACAAGATGATTTTCCGTTTGCCCGTCGTCATCATTTGCGCCTATCCACTTCCTGTCTAGAAAGGACCACATTTCTGTGGGGCCGACGCTACGTCACTCGGGCACTCCCTGTAGTCGTCTCGCCACGCCGCACCGTTTGCATATCTGTGGTTGACCGAGACTGGCCACTCATGCCAGAGGACCGAGGAGTCTCTGCAACATTTGCACAATCGACATTGTCCCAGATGATCGCGCTACTCGTCACTTTCAACCGCATCCACGGCGCCCTTTGCACCATGCTCATCGCACCGGCCGGACTTTTGCAATAGGAGTCATTCCAACTGCTCCAAGTGCATCTTTTTGCACAAATGTCAAAAAAATAAAAATCATGTACCGGCATGACCATATAGCGATATATATAGTTTGTTTTTTTTGTCAATGTCTTTCTGTCTCCAAAGGTGTTCTCTGTCAATTGACCGTCTGTTGTCGTACTCGAGCGCCTCCGACGACCGGAGACCAATTCCTTGTGTGTTTTTGGGCCTACTTGGCAAATCAAGATGATTCGGATTCTGAGTGAAGCCCCGCCGAGTTGCCCCTTTTCCTGGAACCTAACCTCGGCTAGTCACACACAAACCCACCTATTCGCGGCTACGGTGGGCCCCACCGCCCCCAGGAAGCGGGGCTACGCGGGGGTCCGCCGTATCTGCGTATTTCTACGCTCTTCCTGTAACGCCCTCAAACGCTACAAGATGGAACCAGAGCACCGGCTAATAGTAAAGTAGTCCTTCTCCTTCTCGATGACTTACTGTCGTCCTCAGTGCGCTGCTCCACGGCAAGGGCGCGCACTTTGACCTTCTCGGGCTGGCCGAGGGGTCGTCTGGGGGTCATGAGGCTGACGGCGGCGGTGCTGAGAAAGCGGTTGGCCCGCCCCAGGGTGGGCGAGCTCAGCCAGCCGGGCCGAGCCGGGGCGACGCCCGTCGACGCGGACGCCCCCGCGGGCCTCTGCGGGGCACGGACACAAAAAAAAAAACACAGCTGTCACAAAGCGGGGTCCCCGGGCCGCAGCTCGGGGGGATCCCCAAAGTCATTTCCCAGCTGGAGACGGGTAACCGGGTTACGAAAGCCAAGAAGAACCTGCGCGGCGCCGCTCTCCTCGTCCTCGTCCAGGTCGTCCATGGACGCCGCCTGGATCTCGGCGGGGTCGATGATGATGTTGGCTTTACTCGCCAGGTCGTCTGCGGGAGGACAAGGTCGGCGACGTTCCAAATTGTCGTAACGTCGTTGAATCACGTTTACCGTTACTTGTCATCGTGCGTGCGGCAGGTGGGTTCTGCAGTTACACGTGCGATGGATCCGCGTCGGTCGGCTAAGCAACTGACGAGCCACGTGGGCGTCGTTAGCTCGTTAGCCGGCTCGTGACGGAAAGTGACAAAAATGGCAGTGGACCAACCAATCAATCTAAGGGGTCCTCAACAAGACGCCGATTTACGAAGAATATTTGGAAACTGCAGTTCTTCGTTTCCATCCGAACTTCGGTCGGCAGCAAATGCGAGTGACGTCATTCGCGACGCGATCATGTGATTAGAATCCCAAAAATTATACCATTCATTCATTCCGGCCCCCCCCCCAAAACACAGATTTTTAGTTGTGTGTTTTTAATAAACAGAAATAGCACCGTATAGTCCAAAATATATAAAAGATAATAAAATTGTCAAAAAAAAAAAAAAAGAATCTTTAGGAATTAACTGGTTTCATAAAGTAATTACTGTATATCAGGACAACTGGGCACCTTTAAGGGGTGTGGCATTGGCATGACGTCAGGAACACGGTCGCTTGTGGTTCGAATCAGAACTTTTGTTTGCGCGTTGTTTTTTGGGGCGTCGAAAATCAGCCCAATTGTCTCGGGTGTGCGCTTCACTTTGAAACACAAAACGCAATTTCAAGGTGAACAAAGCAACGGCGCCCTCTAGCGGACCAAGCAGGACGCTTATAATCCATCTCGCGCTTTTTCCTGACTGGACGCGAGTGAGCCTATCCCAGCGGTGGCCAGACCCTGGACTGGTCGCCAGCCAACGAGCAATCACTCACATTCTATTTGTATTTATTTGTTTATTTCAAAAATTCTGTACGTTTTGGACACCGTGTATTTTGACTGTATTTGTCTCTTTTTTTCCCTCTCTCCATTGTGCGTAGGTCTTCTTTTGGTGGAGTTTTGGACTGACCTTTGAGCGTCTTCTTGAGGTGAGACAGCAGGCCGCCCAGCCTCTGCAGGTCGAAGTAGTCCACCTTGCCGTTGTAGAAGAGCTGCGGCGGCACGTACGCCGCTGGAGCCGCGAGCCGTCCGCGGAAGCCAAAATGACAAAGGAGACCCAAGTCAGACAACAGAAGACGCTCGGGCTAATTAGCATAGCATAGACTTAGTAGTGGCTGCCCGTCAACGATCGGCCAGTCCGTGTGTCGAGTGTGACTGCGTCCATGGTGTCCCAATTTGCTCGCTACACTACGTGCTACTTTTGTTTGTCAAGCGATTATGAAATGAAGCGTCCGTGTTTATCTTCGACACCTGTGGGGGGATTACGATCGGTTCTCAACGAGTTCTGCTTTGCGGGAGAAACATTGAACTTGCTTCTTTTTGAAGTGTGAAATGATGGCAAACTTTGGACATTGCGTCTTTGACGCAACCTTTCCTCCCAGCTCCGCGTCATCTTCTTTCCATCGTCCGAGTGGCAAAAAAGCTTCAAGGCAGACATTTTGCTTTGACTTTTGGTTGTAAACTAAAAGGCGTCAAGTTTGTTTATTTGCTTGTTCCGCTGTGCTCGCTAAACTTTAGCATCGACTCGGCATACTGGCTACGTTTGGATCGATTGCACACCTACTACATGACACTTTGGAAGCTTCTTTTGATCACCTCAGTTTGTGGAAAAACAACGCTTACTAGTTCCATGACAAAAGTCAATTCACAGCACGCTCAATGCAAAGTGACTCGAATGCATTTACGACATGACAGTCATGGGGCGACATGAAACCAAAAGTGTGTTGCAAAATTATTTTGGCAGTGGTGAGACAAGGCGGCGTTTGGTCGGCTACCGTCACCGCTGACGCCGCCCGGACTCTTCTCGCCGCTTCCGTCCCAGCAGGCGCGCACGGCCGTGATCAGCCGGTGCAGGAAGCACAGCATGTACTCGGGCGGGCACAGGGCCGTCGGATGCTGCGTGCGCACGCACACGCGTTCGCTCACGTTAGCTGGTTACGGCGCATCTGCAAAGTCTTCACGCCGTCTGACTTTTTCCACATCTCATCAGATGTTACAGCCTTCTTCCAATTTGAACGAGACAATGGCATTTAAGTGCGCGTGAATGCTGTGGAATGATAACGGAACCATTCCAGCAACAAAATCTTTTATCGCTGGAGAAATGTTGACGGAGAATGTCTGAATGTGGCAATTTCAACGTGGAAAAAGGGTGGGACTCCAGCCTGAAAAAGGTGCACTTTGGGAATGTGGAAACTATTTTGTCGTCGGCACCGTTCCAATTGGTCGAGAAATGTTGAATGTGTCAATGTGGAATTATGGTGGGAAAATGTAGGATTTAGGTGAGTGGGAAATTTGAATCGGTCAAGAAATGTTGTCAAATGTCTAAATGTGGGAATTTTACCGTGAAAACGTAATGTGAGAGTTTCTGAAATGTTGAAAATGGTTTCCGGGGTGTTTTGAACAAGCGCAACATGATGAATTTGAAACGGGTTGTCGTACTGGGAGTGAAACTATCGAATGCCGGGACAAACTGTGAGATGGAGGAGTAAGAAAAATGAATTTTTGGAATATGTTGAAGTCATGAGGAGGATAATATCGTGTAGGAGCTTTTCCCATTTGGACAACAGGTGTGAAAGCCTTTCCAAATCAAGTCCATTGATGATGAGCGGAAACCCGATCGGTTCCTCAGATGCATGGCAAACGTCTGGACTTGTGGTTTTCCCACGTTGTCATTACGGGGTGTTGTGTGCAGAATTTGGAGGGGAAAAAAAAGATGTCATCCGTTTTGGACTGAGGTTGTAACATAAGAAAATGTGGAAACGGCGTGAAGAATTGCCGTCGTGTGCAACATTTGAGACATGCGCTCTCACCCCTCTGGTGCTGGCGTTCTCTTGGAGGAACTTGCGGAACTTGTTGAGGAAAATGTAGCGGGAGGCTTCACCCTGAGCAAAGTGAAAACTATGAAAACGAAGTCGTAGTCATTGACGTTTTCCAATGAATGCCGGTTTTTTTCTAGAATAGATTTTTGCTTTGGAGACATTTCCAGTTGGCGTGCACTGCTTACGCTAACAACATGCCAACACATCCCAACAGGGAGGAGCTCGTTCCCAAAAGCAGTCAGTGTTGACAACTTGGCAATTTTTCCAAACTCTTTCGGGATTTCGGGATTTTGTTTGTTTGAAGCGACTCGCAACTTTAACTTCATCGAAGAAACGGACGAAGACGGAAATGTACTCATAAGATTTAAATGAGCAAATATGTAACGGGAAGAGTTGTAAGAATTCGTACAAAATGCCGCTCGGTGGACTGCAAGCGTAAAATGTGAAAAGGTAGCGTGCTATGCTTTGAACGTTTTGCATGTTGTCAAGACAATGTTTCCCAAAACAACACATGCACGTACTGTACTCTTGTCTTTGTTGTTGAGCAGCAGCCGGAGGATCTGCACTTGCAGCTCTTCCACCACTAGAGGGAAACAAAAGCACTCTTGTTATTGATCACAGACCAGATCGCTACAGACTACAGCGGACGATGACTTGACTCGTCCATAACGGCGTTTCGAGCGTGACGCGGACTAGTTGCCGAGCACGCGTTTTTTACCGCTTGCGGCAACGGACGAATGCGCTCGATGAAACGAGTCGGTCAGCTTCACCGATGTCAATTGTCTGGGATTACGGAATGCGCGCCTTCGGTGAGTTCGGGAGAAGCGGCGAAGGGGGAAAAGCTGGCTCCGGCAGGCTTTTCAAGCGTTTTGCAAAGGCAGGCCGAACCCGCCGCTGCGGCGGCCTGTCGAGTCTTTGACGGTCCTCGGGGTGAATATTACGTACGTGAGAAGGTTTACCCATATGAGCGTGGTGACCTTTAACTGATTAGGTTATCGAAATGGGATCGGATATAGTCCAAGGGGTAAAGTGATGCACTGACACCAATAATATATCATTGGCAACCTGCCCTTGTAGCGCGACACTGTTCATATGCATGTCAAATATGGAATGTCCACCAAGGGCGTTTTCCAGCAGATGCCACTCGAGAGGCAAAGTTTGCACACACTTTACACGCATACAGAATGTAGCCAGCTTGTGTGTTACAGCTGTATATTCTAATCATATGTTTAGTAACGGCGGACGACTGGTCAGCACATCTGCCTCACTGTTCTGAGGACCGGGGTTCAAACTCATTTCGGCCGCTTGTATTCTGGATCTTGTTCTTTGGGTCACGACCCGCAGCTCGTGACCATAGCTGAGGGTAGGAACGGAGATCGACCGCTAAATCGAGAGCTTCGCCTTTCGGCTTAGCTCCTTCTTTACCACAACGGACCGATACGAAGTCCGCATCACTGCAGACGCCGCACCGATCCGCCTGTCGATCTCCCGTTCCGTTCTTCCCTCACCCGTGAACAAGACCCCGAGATACTTGAACTCCTCCGCTCTGGGGGCGGGATCTCCTCCCCGACCCGGAGAGGGCACGCCACCCTTTTCCGACCGAGGACCACGGTCTCCGATTTGGAGGTGCCGATTCTCATCCCGGCCGCGAACCGCTCCGGTGAGAGTTGGAGGTCACGGCTCGATGAAGCCAACAGAACCGCATCGTCTTCAAAAAGCAGAGATGCAATACTGAGGCCACCAAAGCGGGCCCCCTCTACGCCGAGAAATTCTGTCCATCAAAGTCATGAACAGAATCGGTGACAAAGGGCCGCCTTGGCACAGTCCAACCCTCACCGGAAACTCTGACTCCGGTCGTACAGCCCATATCAGGGGGTTCGGTACCCCCATACTCCCAAAGCACCCCCATGGGTGCAGGCCCGGCCACCAGGCATTCGCCTTCGAGCCCCACCTGCGGGCCTGGCTCCAGAGGGGGACCCCGGTGACCCGCCTCCGGGCAAGGGAAGCCTGAATCCATTTATCGTACTCGTCATAGGGGTTTTTGGAGCCGTGCTCTGTCTGGTCCCTCACCTAGGACCTGTTTGCCATGGGTGACCCTAAAGCCCCAGACAACTTAGCTCCTAGGATCATTGGGACACACAAGCCCCTCCACCACGATAAGGTGACGGCTCAAGGAGGGGTCAACGAAAGAACCCCCTCCATCAAAAGCTCCATCCACACCCCACTACTCAAAAACATTCTCTTGGCTTATTTGAATTCAATCAGATGTAACCAGGACCATGCCACCCTTGCATTTCACTGTTGGGATGGTGTTCTCAGGCTCGCCTCACAATGCTCATTATGGCCAAACGGTTCCATTTGAGTTTGGTCAGACCACAGGACACGTCTCCAAAAATGAAGGTCTTTGTCCTTGTGTGCATTTGCAAACCAAAATGTTTGTTTTGTTTTTGGGGAGTAATGGCTTCTCCTTTCATCCCATGCGTGTCCAGTACTCATTTCCCTGTGGATATTGACACGCTCTTCACACCAGCACCAGCCGGCTTGATATGCACGTTGATCTGTGGGTCATACTTGTTTGAACAGATGAACGTGGCGCCTTTGGGCATCTGGAAATTGATGAAGCAGACTTGCGCAAGTTCACAATTCTCTTCCTGATATCCTGGCTAATTGATGATGTTACACGAAGAAGCGGTGTATTTGAGGTGTGCCCAGTTCAAATACATCGCAAGTGTGTCTCCAACTGAAATGTTGTCAATAAACATATCAGACGCTTTCAAAGTAATGACATCATCATCTGGGTTTTCCCATATTGTTTAAAACAAAGGTATAGTCATCTTACTGTATGTACACTTATGACTTGAAGAAAGCTGCAAAAATGTGTCGAACAAAATCCTTCGGTCATTAGTAAACCTAACTGACCTAAAACAGGAAAGGTTTAGCCTCAGTTCATGTCAGACAGTGATAAACAAATGCACATTTGTCTTTTTACACAGTGTATGTAAACTTCTGGTTCATTTGGTGTCGGGTTGAACCAAATGCGAGTGGAGAATGAAGTCTTCATTTAAACCCTCGTACAGAAGGAGCAGTTCTGATTTCCGCGGGGAGGGCGCTCCAGAGGACGGGAGCCCGGATTGAGAATGCTCGGAACGCTCGGAACGCATGCCGTGAGCGGAAGGCTTGGGATGGGCCCGTTGCGAGTTGGATCCTCACCCGCCCTCGTCGTCGTATACTCTGAAATATTCAACCATTCCCATTGGATCATACTGATAGTATCGTACGTGTCGCTGGTATCGTAGGCCGGAGCCTAGTTTTCACAAACGGACACTACTGGTCAGTCCCCACGCGTGCGCGATATTTGGACCCATTTTTGACCCATCGAAAGTCTCTTTGACGATGCAATGTTGATGGTTCAACAAATGTGCCATTTTTGGGGGTCTCCTGAAAAGTGACGCTTTTTTGAGAGGTGCGAGGATTCCAACCCATGTAATCTGAAGAACATTATCGCACACATTTTTGTATAGAAATGAACAACAAACGGTCTAGCAAAAACAACATGTGTAACATTTTTTCCGGCAGGGAAATTTCCTTCCTATTGAAATTATTTGTAAATGTAAATGTGTTTATGGGGAATGGATAATTGCCAAGACCTTCGATTCTTTTTTTCAGCCTCTGACATCCTCGTTCGTAAGCTCGCCGCCGCAGACGCTCGTCCGAGCTCTCGTCTTTGGCCTCGCGCTCGTCTTTTCCCTGGCGGAGAACGAGACAAACGCGCTAACGTACGTGCGGGGAGCGCGGCGGCGGCGGGTGGCGCCGGAGAGCGGACCTCCTTGTCGAAGTGCGTGGGCCACCAGGTGGTGGGGATGAGCTCCTCCAGCCCCGCCTCCTTCACGCGCAGCGGAGTCTTGATGTAGAAGAAGACCACCGAACGCAACACGTCAAATGTGACCTCGTGTTAAGGAACCTGCGACGACGAGTGAGAGAGAGAGAGAGAGAGAGAACACCACCGACGCCACTTCGTGAACACGCAAGGATATAAAACGTTGCTGAGCAGGTACTTCCTGGACTTCTCGTGACGCAGGATGGCTGTCGTCAGACGGAGGTAGTGGATCTGAAAAGGGGGGGGGGGGGGGGGGGGGGCGCAGGAAATTCAACGAGACACACACACATCAGTCACAAAAGACACACACACCAGACCCACGTTCATATGCACACTAAACACATACACAAAGGAGACACGCACACAAGCCAGGTACAACATGTACGCAAGAAGCACACACACTAAGCATACCACAAACACGCACACTCATACATGCATGCACACCAGACACACACTCATGGGAGAAATACACACACACATATATATATAGACACAAAAGCACACACCAAGACACATGCAACACGCACACACGCCCGCCCGATACTTTGTACCTGGAATCCGAGGTCGGGGATGATGGGGGAGAAGCGGTACGCCCTCAGCAGTGACATCATCAGCTGCTTCAGACACTCGTTCACCTCGTAGTCCTGCACGCACGCACGCACGTGAGCGATGACGTCATCGCGTCCGACCCGTGCGGGCGGTTACCTCCATGAGGAGCCAGAAGAGGTCAAGCAGCTGCTGGATGAGAGGATGCTCGTCCACCGAACCGCCGCCCTCCAGGATCCCCAACAGGAAGTTCATCAGCACGTCTTCCACCAGGTACACTTTGCACTACGTGCACGCACCGGCGCGTTTACGGACGCCTGACGACAAAGCGAGCGTGCGAAGGAGAGGAGAGGACGTGCTCACCATGAGAGGAGCAAAGTGGTTGAAGATGTGCGCCAGCGTGACGAGGACGCTCGCTTCGCCGTGAAGCCTCCACACCGAACAATCCGTCTCCACCACGCGCTCCTCCTGGACACGCACAAACATGGACGCACGCGCATTCACACACAAACACAAATAAAAAAACACTTACATACATAGACACCATGCACACACACACACACACACAAAAGACCAAACACAAAAACACACACGCACATTCACAACAACACATGCATGCACGTGCACACACAAAGAACACATGCGCACAAGCACAGATAAACACGCACGAAACAAAACAAAAAAAATCACTCCCACACAAACACAAACACGCGCACACACAGCAGGTTGACTACGAGTTGCTGTTTCACGTCCAGGCCGCATGTGTTGTGGTGCGTGTGCGTGTGCGTGTGCGCGTGCCATCCTGACCTGCGCGTGTATGCGTGTGGACAGGACGTTCTTGATGAAGCCCAACAGCTTGTGAGCCTTGAGGAGGTCGGCGGTGGGGGGGTCCTGAAGGGGCAGGTAGCCCTCGGCCGGATACGTGAGCGCCGGCGCGTCAAGGACAAAGATCGCAAATTGCAGAGACCAAAAAAAAAAAGCGCCGGGTTAGGATATCTGAGCGGTCGGCTCCCGAAGTTGAAGGCCACCGACTCCTTGAAGGACAGGCTGATGGCGGGGAAGTAGGCCACGCCTGGACCCGTCTTGATGTCGCTGAACGCCGTACCCAGCGACTGCCCGTTACTGAGCACACGCAAGCGCACGCGCTCCTTACGCATCTATTACGCGCTTATTAGCCATCAATGCAGTCAGGTGCCTTTTCGGAGAACTCGCACTTTAATCACACCGTTCTGACCACAAGTCCTCGTTAATCACAAAAAAGTACGTTGTGTAAATCGCTTGAGCTGTCTTTGCTCACCAAAAGCTACTTCATGTCACAAAAACTGTTCTCAAACAGCTTTTGATTAAAAAGATTCAGTTGCCTTTAAAGCACTTTTTGCAATCACAAAATGCGTCTTCCAAAGATTTTTTTTTTTTAAACTACAAGTATGGTAAGAAGCATTTTTTGATGACAAAAAAGTTATTTTCACTACAAAGTGCATTGAAAAGCAAAGGTTGATCACAAAAAGTGTGCTGAAAAGCCTCATTTGGATGACAAAAAGTCAACTAGTCAAACGCAGAAACGGAAATGTTTTCCTGTGAAGCATTTATGCAGCATCTTGTGTGACACAAACGACTCCTGACGTTTAGCTTACAGACAGAAGGCGATGGTGGCGTCGTCCAGGTCGATCAGACAGCTGACGATGTCGCCCGCCGCCCACGACTGAGGGCGCGCAAACAAAAACGCCACGTCAACCCCGCCGCCGCGCGACCTACGCGTCGGCCCGACGGGCGCCGCCTCACCTTGCCGTAGTTGGTGGTTACCACGTTCCATTTGCGCACTCGGTTTCCATCGTAGGCGTAAGAATCGGGCGTGTCGCCGACGCCCTCCTGGCGAACAGGAAGCGACTGCCGTTAGACGGCGTGGACGACGGCGAGCTCCGGGCTCGGCTTACCTCCTGGTTAAAGCGGCAGTTGAGCGTGCACCAGCCGATCTGCATCAGACCCTGCGACGAGATCAGCACCTCGTACGCCCACTTGCCTGAACGCACCGCAACGTCATCACACAAAGTGTCAAAAGGAAACAAACATGCTGCATCATCACATTTCAAGTGTGTTCAAAAGCATTTGGTGTCGCAAAGAGTTTGTCAAAAATACTTTGGGATCACAAAGTGCCAAAGGGCAAATTTTATTCAGCTGTTACGGGGGAAACTCCGGGTCACAAAAAGTTACATTATTTCATATCTTTTTGAAAGTGTTAAAAAGCAACTTTTAATCTTTGGACCACCAAAAAAAATGTACAAACACAACTTTTGATGATAAGACGTTGCTTTCAACACACCTAAACTTTTATATTACAAGCAGCTTTGGGTCACAAAACTTTGATCACAAACAGTGTTAAAATGGACAGTTGGATCCATCGACCACAAAAAGCGTACTTTTTAATGAGAAAAAGTTTGCTGAGAAAAAACAGCTTTTTGATCGCAAAATGCTCATGAAAGCACCTTTTGAGCGCAAAAAGTGTCAACCTTTCGGGGCAATCGGCACCACTTGTGTGAAGACGACACCGTGCGGCGGGCGCGATGCGTTCGCTTACCTTTGTACACGCAAGTGGTGGCTCGGATGGAGCTGAAGTTGCTGTGGCCGATCACCTGAAGGGCGACAAATGTTTGCCAGTGAGTCCCGAGTGCCCGTCGCACAGCCGTCAAGTGGCAAACGAAGCCTCCCGTTATGTTGCGGGTCAAATTGACCCATTCAATACACCAAAATGCAACTGTTTGGTTTATGTTAGTGGATTTAAAATGAGAAAAAAAAAAAAAAACAACTTTAGTGCCCTTTTTGGTGTCTTTTTTGTACATTTAAAGGAATTGAATGGGACCCGGGTTCGAATCCGGCCTGGCCTGTGTGGAGTTTGCATGTTCTTCCCGTGCCCGTGTGGCTTTTCTCCGGGCGCTCCGCTTTCCTCCCACATCCTGAAGACATGCACGCGAGGTTGATTGAAGACACTACATTTGCCGTAGGTGTAAATGTGAGCGCAAACGTTTGTTCTTCCATCTATATGTGCGCCTTGCGATGGATGGGCTGGCGACCGGTTCAGGGTGTACCCCGCCTCTCCCCCAGTCCGCGTGTGGAGAAGCGGTATGGATGAATTTAAATGGGTCAATTTGACCCAGAACATAACAGAACATCATTTTTGTTGTCAATTTGTGAAATCGGGTCTCCGAGGGAGCAGTTCCCAAATGTGCCAGATTGCGACGCAAGAGCGGGCGGGGCTCATTAACATAGTAAGCACCCCCAGGTGAGGTGCTCGGCTGGTAAGCTGGACCGAGTTCCAGAACCAAAGAACCACTTTAGCCCAAGCGTGTCAAAGCCAAGAGGTAAGCAGACCTGCAGTGTTCGCAAAGCTAACCGTCGGCAGCATTAGCTTCTGATGCTAATCTATTATACTAATGTCGTCGTTGTTGTTGTTGTCGGCTAGTTGTGCGCCCAGGTCACGTGCCGCAGCGCTACTTTGATCGACATTGGAGTGTCATCGGGTGACTCGGTGATGAAATGCTGCCTCCACCAACGCAATGGAATCTCCGCATCGCAGCTCAGAGAACAAGTGACGGCCAAACCGGATCCGCCGTACGGAAGCCGGGCTCGCCGTTGGCCCGCGGCATTTGGGGCAGGACGGCTACGCCCTAAACGGAGCCAATTTCACCACGGAAACGAATAGGATGTCAAAATGTGTCTGGAATTCTTGACCTTCGGCTTCTTTGGAGCAAAACATGCCGCACGCGTCTTATTGAGACAAAATGCAAAATCATGAAAACATCACGAAGAAAGGCGTCTTCCTACCCCCAGCAGGTCGTCGTCCACAAACAGAAGCCCCTCGAAGCCGCTGGTATGGTCCAGGACCACCGACTGAGGACCCAGACGACCTTCGACCTCGTGGTCTGAAGGACAAGGCGGGAAAGATTTGGCGGCTTTTAGCTCAATGTTGATGTCTACGGGCCACACTTACGTCACATGATCACAGGTATCCTTCCAATCGCGAAAACAGGCAACACGTTACGTTTGACCACAAGCTAAAAAGGTCAAAACCATTTTTGTATTTCTGACAACATGAAGTTCTCCAAAACATTAGTTTCTGCTATTTAAGCACAAAAGGTGTGTATAAAACAAAACATTGTTGACTTTTGGAACACAAAACACAAAATTAAAACCCAACTTTCCTTTCATGTTTTTCCCACAAATCCGTGAAAAATCTGCAGGTTTTTCCGTTTCATTTTTAAGCAGGGCGGCACGGTGAGCGACTGGTTAGCACACCTGCTTCACAGTTCTGAGAACCGGGGTTGAAATCCCGGCCCCGCCGCTGTGGAGTTTGCATGTCGTCCCCGCGCCCGCGTGGCTTTCCTCCCACATCCCCAAAACATGCGTGCTAGGTTGATTGAAGACTCTCAATTGCCCTGAGGCGCGAACGGTTGTTTGTTTCGATGTGCCCTGCGATTGGCTGTTGACCAGTTCACGGTGTACCCCCCCTCTCGCCCCCGGAGTCAGCTGGGATAGGCTAAGGACAAAACTGCACAGGAAATGGAAGATTTTGGTCTAAAAAAAAAAAAAACAAGAATACTATTGTTTATCATGAGAGTTTTTGTGAAAATATATCGTCCGAAAACAATTACTACTGTGGCAGGCTGAAACATAATATATTGAGAGAGCAAGAGCAATGGATAACACAAAAATACTGTACGAATACAAATCTGCAATATAGAAAGAATATTTTGGAAGATTCCGGTTTATGTACGGCGTGATGACAAGTGGCAGGGACTCATTGTTCCCAGACACGTGCATCCTGGGACTCGCATAGCTTCAAGTGTAAAGCGATGCATGCCGTCGGCAACGTTTACGCACGCGCGCCGAGCGATGTTGACCGAAGCGTTACAGCGTGATTGGACAGAACGCCGGCACGTTTACAGAAAACAGAAACGGAGTGCTAGCTCGCTAGAGGTATTTTGAGCTATTATAAGGATTTGTATTCATATGCAATGTATGTCCAGTGTATATCAATGTTCTTATTTCTCATATTGACGAAGTATCAGTTATCGGCCGATATATTGAATATCAGCTTGTTTTTTTGCCCCCAAACATCGAGAGCAGTCGGGCTGTTGTTATAGAGCAACATTCTTTTGATTGTTTTCCAAAGCAATTGTTTAGCTTGACAAGCTTTCTTTGAAAAGAGCGTACCTGGGCCATCGTCAGCGGTTTCTCCTTCGGACAACAAAGTTCGCAGGTGAGCGTCGAGATCCTGGAACGTCAAAGGCTTCCTGAATGCCAGCAAGAGCGAGCGGGCGAAGGAGGAACAACAACAACAACAACAACAACAACTTTATTAGCATGTTCATCTTGTTAGCCTGCAAAGCACACGACAAACTCAACATGCCAAGCAAGCGGGGGTCCCGCTTCCAAAAAAAAAAACCACGGCAAACACACCACTCCGCGCGCGTGTACTCGTCGTCTATGAATAGAAGTGTTGGTAAGACGAAGCGCGGCAGCTGAGCGTACTCGACCAACGTTTCCAGGGGGTCTGGAACGTTCTCGGTATGTTTCCAAGCACCCCCGACGACCCGATGCCAATCCGACACGACCGCAACGTGGAGCCCGGACTGGCAAATCAATTACAAAGCCGCCGTTTTGCCAGGAAAAAAGTTGGAATCTTACAACAACAAATTCCGTGAGAATAAAACTTTTTTTCAAGACAAAAAAGGTCATCTTTCCAGGAACAAAGACATATGTCAGGATCAAAAGTCATAATGCTACAAATTAAGTATTTTTCCAAGATAGTCAACTAATGGGCCACATAAAGTCAAAGGAATGTACTAAAATTGAATTCAATAAATGTAAATAATCCTGAAAAACTAATTCAATAAAACCCGAAACAAAACTATATCTTTAAATTGCAACATATGTACTGCTTAACTTAAACATAAGCATATTTATATATTTACATTTGAATAGATTCAATAAAAAAATAATTCGAAAACAAAAATAATCTCAGAAATACAAATGACACTTTTAAAGTGCAAAAGAATTAAAGAGAAATTCTTTTTTACTGTCAGTATGTGGTGGGAACATCATTTGCTTTGTGCGGCAAGACACTTTGGAACTTCTTGATGCAACTGCTTTAGTTTTATTGACAATCGTTGCCTGCTTTTATACAGCGTCTTTGTACCAATATTTGTTATTTTTTAGAGATATAAGTGCCAAGAGTACAATGTTAATTTTCTTTCGCTCGTCAATGGTATTTTTCAATCATTGTTGTTAGCTTGGAGCTAGCGAGTTTTGTGAACAAAGATGACGAAGTCTGCGATGTATTTAAACATCAGGTGTCATTCTTTTGTTATGCGAGTTTAGTTTTGCAGTGAACTTTAACTGGAGTGCCAATTCACGACTTTAAGCAAGCAACATACACTCTTACTGCTTACTGCTTGCTACCCTGTTAGCACCTTAGCACGCTGCTGTTGTGATCACGTGGGCTCTTCAGGATACAAGCGATGGAGCGGCGCATGGAACGGACCGCTTGCATAAGATCGGAGATTTTACATCCAGTCCGAGCCGATCCTAGTTTTTTGTTGTTTTTTTTTTTTTGCTGACGTCGGACCGATTTCCAATGTCAAAGATCGGATCGGGACACCCCTACTGGTTTTTTTTTTTGTTCTCATTTCGGTTCACATGATGAAGAGGGACACAAAGTCCGGAATATTCGTTGAATTCGTTTACTGCGCTCGTGTCGCTGTTTTGAAGAAACGCAAAGTCGAGGAGTCAGTCGAGGGAGGCCGGAGCAGGCGTCCGATTGGTGGAAGGGGAACACGTGATGTCAGTACCTGAGGTAGGCGAGAGCAGGCGTCTGATTGGCGGAAGGGAACACGTGATGCAAATAGTCGCTGAGCAGCTTCTCATTCACGATGCCTAACAAGACAAACAAACACAAGCAGCGCCGACGTGGAATCATTACAAAAGCGCCCCCGACACATTCTTGTGTTTCAATCGGGAAAAATTGCAGTCAATATTATTGTACTTTATAAAAACATAGTAATAGCATCATTAATTAGCATTGAAAACATGAAACAGTTTGTGCATGATGATTTCATGCTGCAATTCATTTCCTTGCGCTGCTCCTTGTGGTGCGCCAGCCTCGGCCACCAGGAGGCCCTACTGTATAACAAAGGGATGCAGGCACAAATGAGGTTGACTTCCACTACTACTCAGTAAGTTTTTATATTTGTCACTTTTCGTAGAGGACGAAGAATATATGCCTGTCTGCATACGTGTGTTGTTCCACCATGCTAACCGTAAGCATGTCCATGGTTCTTTACATTAAGCGAGCAGACTTTTGTTGTCATTTTCGTTGTTCTCCGTTTAGTTTTCCAGTAAACTACAGCTGGAAGCCTCTTTTTTGATGAATTGTTCTCTACTTGCAGAACTGACAAACTTCTTGTGAAGCAAGTAGAGTTCAGTGCCACCACGCAGCGCTTGTAATTTACTCAAAAACTAAGAAATCCCAATTGAATCCATTTTGGAAGCAGATGCGGAAAACTACCAATCCTGAATCGCTGCCACGGATGGATGAACAAAGACATTATTTGTCGTCGCTAAGCAATCATTATGGGCCCAACAAGTGAAAACGGATCCTCTATTGTGAAATCAAAGACGTGAACGTGCGTTACCGGTGGATTTGGGTTTGTCGGTATCTGAAGCCAGTCCGTAGTTGCGGCGGCTCAAGGCGGTGCCGCCGCCGCCGCCTTTGGAGCTCATGCTGCACGCTGCAAAGAAACACAAAAATCCCCCTCAGCATCATCGCTGGCAATTTGCGCCACCAAACACCATCATTACACTTCGTCACTTGACAGGATGATAGAGCCCACCGATCAGAGGTGACAATTGGGATAATATCGCTATTTCATATTTTCCATCCAGCTGGGCTCGGCTACGGGCTGTGACCCGATCGTTGTGTCGCTCACGACGTGTGACGTGTCGATTTTGATATCGTGTCAAGATAGGTAAGCGAACGCATCGCCCGACAACAACGTTTTCCTCGAGTTCCGTTCCGAAATCCCAAGCATATGCAGGGGCAATTATGGAATATGACGATGAGGTTTCTCAGGCGGCAGGCGCCGAGTCTGGAAACAAACACCATGCAGCTCAGCTTCCGGCTCTCGGAAATCATCTCGGCTAGCCACGTACGTTGACGTTTCATCAGCTCCTGTTTGCGTGTCACGTTTGTCATACAAAGCGCCGCGAGAAGCCCCTCCCTCCTCGCAGGCAGCTCGTCGGCCATCTTCCGACAGCTAAATTTAGAAAACGTTTCAAAATCCTCCCCCTCGCTTTTTGGGCCGTCCACAAGCTCGCAAGCCCCAAACCCGCCAGACGTGGATTTCCGGATGGATGCGTCCCCATTAGAGGGTCCCGAACGTGTCCAGCTCTCGTCAATGTGAAATATTAAAAGCGTTCTCTATTTAGAACCAAAAAGCTTCGCGTGTGGGGAAATTCGGCGACTCGGCAAACTGTGATGCGAAACGGAATGTAGCCAATCGACAAGCGACCTGACTGACGAACGAGGAAGTGGCCGTAGACCAAAAACCAACACGTCCTACCCGATGTCGGATTTTGTGGCTTCCCGAGTCGATAAAAAGTATTTTCCAGAGCAAGTCTTTTTGCTGACCTCCAGGAACACTCGGGAAACATATTTCTTTAGCTTCTTGGTTTTTGTTTGATCAGGTGAGATTTCTGTCTTGGAGGACTGGATTCAAGATCGGCAGTGGAACAGAATCATCCCGCGTGTCAATATCGCAGCACAACACTCACAGTGCGACCAAAACCAATTTCTATGCTCAAGCTTGGGCTCCGTAACAGTCAGTGAAGCAAACTTTTCAGATTTGAAAAATCCCTGAATGTGTACTGGCGCACAGAGCAGCTCCACTCTTGAGTTTCACATTTTCTGACGGTCCCTGACGAATTAACCTATCACCACTGAGGTGACTGACGCTGAAAGTCAACTGCAAGCCTATTATTAGTAGTGTTATTCAAATGCGAGATGGAAGTTGACCGATGACGTCACACGCCGTGGGAGTTGTAGCCTTTGTGCCGCCATTAGGTGAGCGGGGCGTTCACAGAACATTTCTCGGCACACAAAGGAACACAGTCGGCCACAAAAATGAGCCCAAATGAAAAGCTGCGGCTAGCGCTAGCCTGCTAGCTGCTTGCTGCTAGCTGGCCGGCCCGGGCTAGCTCGCGGGCTAACGTGACGAAAGACGAACATGAAAAAGATCGTGACGCGCTGACAGCCAAACCTTAAACCTTCTCCGACTTGAGCGCTTTTTGTGCCGCTTCGGCGCGAGCGATGTTTGCGTGATTGGAGTCTCGGTGGAAGAATGCGTGCGAGCTTCTTGTGGCGCTTGTCCCAACGCGACGGATCCTCAGCTGGGCCGAAAACATACGAAACGCGAAAGCTAGCGTTGAAAAGCTGCTCTCTCAAAGTGATGGCGCACAACCTTGATTCAATCTCCTTGTATGTGAACGCAGCGTAAGAGCTACAGGAATAAACAAACGAATACAGTCAGCAACTCTTAACAGTATGCTTGACCTGATATGGATGACTATTACCATTACCAATTGGACCCTGTAGCCATGACAGTCTTTACTTTGTGCTAGCACTGACTGTATGTTTTCGGACTATTTTTAACATTGCCTTTTACAAGAATCATGAAATGGAATAAAATCCCCATATTGTAATTGTCCTTAACCTTCTATTAACATTGAGTCTTGCAAAGACGTTGCTGAGCACCCTCCAGTGGGTGAAAACCCGTTCAACTGCACAATTTAGCAGCATCGTGAAACGCAACAAAAGCTACATTTACATGGCAAAAACTAACACCAACCTTGTTCCCTCGTCAACCAGGTACTAAGGGACCGTCATAGTCGCAAAATTCGATCTTAAATTTAACTTCATCTCCGGTTTTAGACGTTGAGCACACTGGCGGTCGCGCTGCAGTATACTTTGCGACAGTAACTCCCGATTAACGACCAATTGTTGTCCAAACCTTTTCAAAATAAACGCGTTTGCAATATTATTACTATGACAGAATGTTCAACCTAAAACAAACATCCGTCATGTACAAGCGTTCTACCACAATGCGGCAAGTTTTTCTTTGACTCCTCTAGCATACAATTGCTTCTACAGACTCGCACACCGCCCACGCCGTCTGTGCCGCTGTCGCTGGAGCTGGATATCTTGTGGTCATTTTGGGAGAAGTACCAAGCAGGTCGAGTACAGTACAAAGACAACAAAGCCCCACCATAGTGACTGACGTGGCCATAGCTCATTTTGGTTGCTATCGTCATTGGTATTTATGAATCAAATGATGAAGATGCGCCGGTGACCGACTGGTTAGCACATCCGCCTCACAGTTCTGAGGTTGCGGGTTCAAATCCTGGCCTGGCCTGTGTGGGGCACTCCGCTTTTCTCCCATCCATCCATCCATCCATCCATTTTCTGTCGCCGCTTCTCCTCACGCGGGTCGCGGGCGTGCTGGAGCCTATCCCAGCTGTCATCGGGCAGGAGGCGGGGTTACACCCTCAACTGGTAGCCAGCCAATCGCAGGGCACATACAAACAACCAACCATGCGCACTCACATCCACACCTAAGGGCAATTTAGAGTCTCCAAGTCATGCATGTTTTGGGGATGTGGGCGAAAGCTCGCTCAATGTTGGCACCTCTTCAGTGGCGCCGCCGTGGCTGACATGCGCACGTTGCGGGAGGAGGGCGTGTACGCGTGGGAACGTGACGCCCGGATGCCGCGCACGCGCACCCACGCATCCTCCAACCTGCTGCTGCAGAACAACACAAACAAGAAGAAGAAAAGAAGGAAAAGAAGAAGAGAAGAGATCCTCTCGCTCTCTCTCTCACCGCCAGTGAGTGAGGAAGGGGTGGCAGGGAGGAGGGGGCTTTCCAGCTGTTGATGACGATGATGGTGACTCTTCATCTCCACTACAGCAACCACCTGTGTCTCCTTGTGAAGCTTTCGGCAGCATCATCATCATCATTGATATCAATCCCATTTTTGGAGCTCCATATTTGATGATGATTCTTATGATGATTATCCATCCATCCATTGTCTTCCGCTTATCCGAGGTCGGGTCGCGGGGGCAGTAGCTCTCCCCAGCCACTTCCTCCAGATCTTCCGAGGGGATCCCGAGGCGTTCACAGGGCAGCCGAGAGGCGTAGTCTCTCCGGCGTCTCCTGAATGACACGACCACAAAGTCGATCGTCCCGGTGCCACGTGCACGTGTGGACAGCCTTATGCTCGAACACGGTGTTCGTTATGGACATCCGTGACGAGCGCAGAAGTCCAATAACAGAAGACCGCTCGGGTTCTGACCCTCCCAATCACGCCCTTCCGGGTCTCACTGTCATTGCCCACGTGAGCATTGAAGTCCCCAGCGGGAGCGCTCTGCAGCACCCCCTCCAAGCACTCCAAAAAGGGTGGAGGAGAAGAACCCCAATGTACAGGCGCCGAGCCGGGGGGGCAAGAACGAACTATACCCACGCCTCTCACCGTGAGCAAAGGTTCTGTGGTTCTTGAACGATCCGTCCAAACTCTGTGAAACGCTTGTGAACAATGTGAGGAACTCTGCTTTGGAAGTGGCCACCAGTCAACCACTTGGAGATATTTTGCTTTTGTAGTGACCAAGAGTTGAGGGCACCAAATAGGCCCGTGAGGTGTCCTCGCGCGTAAAAGTCCTTGTACAGGCCACTAGTGCATAGCGTTCCCAGGCCAGTGACGGCGTGAGCGCCTCCTTGTGTCAACCAGGGGAAAAGACACTTCATCCGTAATTAAGCTAAGCCGCTATTGAATAAGCATCATCATTCATCCTCTTCGGTGGCTTGCTGCTGCCTCCTTGTGGTCATCGGTGGAATGTGAGGACTTATTTTGGTGCTTGGCGCTTTCCTCCGCAGTTCAGGCTCACAAATGACGATTTATTCAGATGATCATAAGGACATTGTATCCTCACGTCATATTTGACATACAAAATGAGCACAATGTAATTCAGATTTTCAAAATGTGTTTTATGTCAGGGATAATAAACTTATATCATAACAGCCATCCACCTGGAAAAAAACAAAAACAAAAAAATCCAACATTAACAATGTCATATATTACATAAATCGTACTATTGTGAATCTAAAATAATCAGGATGATTATTAAAACTGATGTTCTTCTGTTCCTTCATTATTTCTTTTCAGATCCTAATGAATATATTTGCAGATTGTTCTGAGGAACCTCTCCTGTGTTATTCACTGAAAAAGTCTCGTGTTCACAGTTTTGGGCGCTCAGGCCAAAGCAAACAAGTAATATGCTGAAGTGAATTGAGGTGCTTCATTTAGGCAAAAGGGTTGCTTTGCCTCCAGATTGTGGAATCTTGGTGATAATGAACTAGGTTGAAGTCAATGTATATAAAATGGAAATATGTAATATGAAATATGTACGTACAGCGGAACCCCGATAAAACGGACCCCGATATAACGGACATCGCATAAAACGGACCGTCGGGACTGAACAATGTGCCCAAAAGTTGTTTTCTGGCGCTGTGGCGCAAAGCAGGCAGAGAATGGGACCGGCGTATTTCCGGGTCACAGATGCACACAAAAACAGAAAAGAAAAAACGATCCAATTCCAAAAGAGTGCGGGACATCGACGCGGCGGCCGTGTGACGACGGAAATATCTATTGGCTGCAGCCGTGACCTCTGAGGATGCAAAACACCACAAGCCTTTGGAGTCTGGAACACGCTATTATCTTTGGTGCAGTTCGGATCAAATCTGAATCTTTCAAACATTTTCAAGCTTTTGGTATATTTCTTACATTTACTGTGTACTGTACTGGGCGTTTTAGGTCACCCAAAAAACCTACAAAACAACAATTTTGTACTGTACAGTAATATGGCTGCGAACGGCCTCAGAACCGAGCGCTCCGATGTAACGGACCGTCGGCCGCATCCGACGATGCCCCGCCCCCGTCGGCCCGTTCTATGGAGGTTCCGCTGTATACGGCGTGAAATACGGATTTGATTACGCGTGCCACTGACATCGAAGCGTCCGACGGAGGTCGTGGAGCTCTGACTGCTCTGCATCACTTGGGTCAACGCCCACATCTGCTGAAGACTGCAGGAGACGGACGCAGCGTCCACCGGGCCCTGCAGGGGGCGCACCACATCGCACACTCGCGTAAGCGAATAAATAAATACAGGTGTACCGAAAGCTACAAGCTGAATTGGAAACAACAAACCGGAACATGTGGGTCTGGGTCAACAAGGTTTAGAGCCAACAGCCAATCAGAGAGCTCCTTGTCAGGCTCCTGCAAACAATGAAGACCAGAAGAAAGAAACATTTTGTGACACTTTCTCCTTCAATGCACATTGTGCTGCTCATTCTTGGCCCCAGACATATGGATTCAATAAAACGGAGACCCAGCGCATCTCGCCGTTTCTCAGTCCGGCAGTAATATGACTCATCCTCTTTGCGGAGGATAAAGAAGAGATGCCTGCGAGTATTGTTATATTGTCCGTCTACGTGCGTTGTGGCACCGTGTGTGTTCAGATATCCATCGCTTAAAGTTGAACAACACCGCCACATACTGTAGATGCTAACCGTTAGCCTATGTGCCTTTGGCGTTTCCCATCATATGTTAGCATTAAACTAGCGGAAGTGAAGTGGCTGTTTTAAATGTACTTGCCATTTGTTTGATGCTTAATTTGGCAGTAAACTACAGCTGGGAGTGACTTTTTTTCAAAAATTCCACATCTTTTATCAATAATGTATCTGATTCAATTTCAGTCACTTCTTTCAACACAATTTTGAAAACTTGTTTCAAGCTCATTTGGACTTTTTTTGCCATTTTCCTTCCACTTATTTCGACTAAAAAACGAGCTGGAAACGAAAGAAGTTAGCATTTTCCTGCTCTCCCGTGAGAAAAATCATCTCGACGAGGTGTTTGCGTACAGGTTGCGTGTGCGGGGAAATGCGGACGTCCTCTACGCCGAAGGTCGACCAGGCGGACGACGGCTGCTTCAGGATGAGTCGCACGGACGAGACGTCGTCCGGCTCCACTCGCATCTGGACCCCGACCACACGTGACGCGTCACAAACATGGCAACGCAATATCGGTATATGTGCACACACACACCACGCGCTTACCTGGTTCCTGTGAATGCTGTAGTAGTCCTGCGCGCCCGCCTCCGTGTGCGGGTTGCTCATGAGGGGGCGGTCCCCGAGGGCCGTGCGCCACTCGGCCGCCGCCCCCTCCTGGCCGGGACTCCGCTTCTGCAGCCTCACGCTGACCAACGCCGTGTAGAAATTCTTAAAGTCGATGGTCTCAATCTGATGACGTCATCCACACGTTATGGTTTGACTTAACGCGACGCCGTTGTCGTCGACTTACATTGACAGTTTTCCCCGGGGGTAGGGTGACGTCGATCACGCACACGCCCGAGCAACGTGTGTGTGTTTTGGCATCTTCGCCTCCTAAGTGAAGAAACACCGGCGGCTTCAGCGTGCAGGCCACGCCGTTCGTGACATCATCAGCGTTCATCTTCACCTGATAACAATAACAACATTACAACATGCTAACTTACTGTAATGCAACGACTTGAACAAATACTCTTAATGACCTGCTTCCTCTCAACTTTCTCACTGTCCCGGCCGGCTACGTGGACGCGTGTTGTCCCGAGTCGGCGTGCGTTTGGCCTTTCCTTTTTTTGCCACGCTCCTCCTTGTGTACAAATTGCGTGTACATGCATGTTCATGACAATAAAAGATGATTGTAATTGTAATTGTAATTCTTCAGGTGAGTTGTGTTCAGATGACGTTCCCCACGACGTACTTCAGTTGTGCACAGACTGCAAATAACTTACGTGCTGTTTGTCTGAGACGACGCAAAATAGTCCCGCACCGACAACGGCTTTTTTCACTGACAAGAAGGAAAAAACTTTATTGGCTGTCAGATAGTTCCAGTATTACACGTGACAAGGCTAAAAAGAAACTAGCTTTTGGATTCATACGCGACAAAAACGCGGAGTGAAATGTCTTGTGGGGAGCCGATCCGTGACGCCATCGATCGGATCTGCGAATGATGACACGAAAGCCGATTAGCATAAAATGCTAATTATCGGCCGACACCGATAACACCGATCAGATTGGCGTAAAGTCTAATATATATATATATATATACACACACAGACAGTAGATCTAGACATCCATCCATCCATTTTCCATACCGCTCGTCCTCAATAGGGTCGCGGGCGAGAGGCACGCCTGAATTGGTCGCCAGCCAATCGCAGGGCACATAGAAACAAATAATCATTTGCACCTACGGGCAATTTAGAGTCTTCATTTTGGGGGGGGGGGGATGTGGGAGGAAAGCGCAGTACCCGGAGAAAAGCCACGCAGGCACAGGGGGAGCATGCAAGCTCCACACAGGCGGAGCCGGATTTGAACCCGTAACCTCAGAACTGTGAGGCGGATGTGCTCACCAGTCGACCGCCATTCCGCCTTTTTTAACATTTCAATCTATCAAAATAAAGCAAATAATTTGTCCAATGTTTGATTTTGTGTGACAATAGTTTTTTGTCAAAGTCTTTGTGTCTCCAAAGTGTTCTCTGTCCATTGAGCACTCGAGCGGCTCCAACTACCGGAGACAAATTCCTTGTGGTTTGTTTTGGACATACTTGGCAAATCAAGATGATTCTGAGGTACAGTGTATGTATGATGCTGAACATTGTACATTCGTGCACAATCGAGCACAAAAGCCACACTATTATTGCCTTTCCTACTACATTGGGCGGCCGCGGCCCAATGGTTAAGATCATCGCCTGCCACCGCGGGGGACCGAGGTTCAAGACCCCGACCGCACCATCTGCCGACATCCCCCGGACTCACGGCTGCGGCGTCCTTGAGCGAGACGCCGATCCCCCGAAATGCTCCCCGGGTGCTTCGGCTGCCCCCCCTGCTCCAGTTGTGTGTTCCACTAACGTGTGTGTGTGTGTGTGCTGTGATGGGTAAAATGCAGAGAACAAATTGCGTGTGCTTGACAATCAAGGTGATTCTTCTTCTTCTTCTATTCTTAAACACGGTGTGATTGCGATGCGACTGAGTTCGTGTTGCAAATTGCTAATGGCGGATGCTCGTCGGTCGTTAGCACCGAATCAAATTGTACATTACGTCATGCTTCGTGGTGTAGTTTAAAAAAAAATAAAATAAATCGAAACGTACTCACGTTTCCTCCCGCACGTTTTTGATGTTTTACACGTTTTACACTTTGGGCCATCACCATGAACCAAAACAGAAACGCTGGTTCGCAGCCGTTAGCATGCTAGCGATTCGAGACACGGTTACTTCCGGTGGTCTTTTGTAACCGTGGCGACGGGGCGCAGCCTCTTAAAGGGCCAGCAACACAAAGGCACGTCAGCCTCATCGCTCTGGTAAACTTCGAACATATCCAGTGTGGGCATGTTAATGAAAGTGTAGAGATGGCGCGAACGCGGAGGGTTTGGAACATTCATGAAGTTAAATTCATGCCAAAATAAAACGACATGTTGTGACGTCCAGCATGCAGCAGAGGGTAGTATTGTCTTGCGCTAGGCTTCGATGATGTTCAACTCCGAACTATAGAGACGTCATAAACGATGTAGCGGTCGTGTTGTCACGGCAACCAAATCAAAGAAATCGCAATCATTGATCAACTTGTACTGTTTCTACTGAGACGTTTGTGGTTCTTTAACCTTTGAGCCCAAGTGCCACCTAAAAAATATTTCACCACCATCATGACGAACATTCAGATACAGCCACATATTGGGCCGAGGCAGTGATTTTAGTCCTAAAGTCATTACCGTAACAGTAATCTCGCTCTCTCTCTCTCAGTGTTGGGGAGTAACGTGTTTATGTAATGAAACTATTTTTCATCCATCCATTTTCTGTACCGTTTATCCTCACTCGGGAATGATTACAATTTTCGTTAGATTTGATCAAATAATTGTTTTCCTCCACTTTCGAAAGCCAACACTTGCGATTGGCTCTTTCTGGTCACGTGCAATTCTGCCGTGCTCCACGTACGTACGCGCGCGCACGCTACAGTTGAATTGCAAGTACCATAAAAAGCCAAACCTTTCTCAATAAATCGGCAAATCATGTTTCTGTAAGGTCCCGGATGCGTGTGGACGCTCATCGAACACGAATTGGAACGGGATCGAGTCATTGTAAGCACAGCCCCATGCCACTTCGAGAAGCGTGCGAGACAGAACATCTCCCTCTCCATCACATGCGAGTTCATTTCAGTTGTATAGTTTCAAATAAATCAGTGGAGTTGTACAAATTCTAGCTCACCTTAATGGGGGAAGAAGTTTGACAAGGATTTATTGTGGTGTCAATTCTTTTACATCACTAAAACCTGGCATTTGAACAGGGGTGTGTAGACTTGTTCTATCCACTGCAGCCTTGTTCCCACTGAGCCTATTGTGCTATTTAACAAGTGCAAACAATATAGTATAAGAGCATTTCTTGGAGCTGAATTTGCCTTCATTTGTTATTTTCTTGAGAATGTTTGACATGAAGTGATCTGAATTTGCACAAATAAATAAGTCAGAAGTGAGTGGTGCACTCTCTTACGCTTACTCAATTATTTGGAGGACAACATTCATGATTCGAAAGTACCAGTAGAATATTTGGCTACGCCAGCCACCTCTGACATTAAGACTGCGCTTAAAAATATCCATCCTTCCATTCTCTCGAGTGCTGACCCTCATTGGGGTCACGGGCAGAAGTGTGGACTTGGACTCCAGTCCAGTCCAGTTGATGACTTTATACTGGGCAATATCTTACAAGACTTGCAACTCGACTTGGACCACCGAGAAATCAAATGTCAAAGATTCGTTTCGACAGCCACATGTGGATGAAAAGTGACGAAATAATGCTGCAGATCT
Organism: Phyllopteryx taeniolatus; assembly: GCF_024500385.1. Taxonomy (NCBI): domain Eukaryota; kingdom Metazoa; phylum Chordata; class Actinopteri; order Syngnathiformes; family Syngnathidae; genus Phyllopteryx; species Phyllopteryx taeniolatus. Next base: position 31,716,628 of record NC_084510.1, read on the forward strand.
TGCGGTTAGTTATCGGATGGAAGCGGACCACACTGTAGTTCCATCCATCCATTTTCTGAGCCGCTTCTCCTCGCCTATCCCAGCCGTCTTCTGGGGTACGCCCAGAACCGGTCGCCGGCCGATCGCAGGGCACATCGAAACAAACAAGCGTTCGCACTCACATTCACTCCTATCGTGCGTGTTTTGGGGACGTGGGAGAAAAGCCACGCAGGCACGGGGAGAAGATGCAAAGTCCACACAGGCGAGGCCGGATTTGAACAGAACGTTCTGTCGCACGCTACCTACAGCAATGGTTTCATGGAACAAAACAACAGAAATCAGCAATAAATGTGACAGTAAAATAAGGTTCACTTTCCGAGAACCGATGTTAACATACACAGAAACGACAACGACAATTAAGGTAACAATAAGGATGCTAATTATGGAAAAGAAAAAAACAACAACAACAAAAAACCCCACATTGCATGGCACGCTTGCTTTCGTTAGCATTAGCAGCTAGATTTGTGAGCCGGCCGTGCGCTGTCTGCGCTTATTGTTCGTTACAGTCTGGTTGAGTCAGTTTCAGTCTTGTACGCTATTTCTTTGTTATATTCCCTTTATTTACCAAACGATCTGCACACAGCTAGCATCTATTCGACATGAAACTCTTGATTCTTTTTCGTGTTTTTGATGTCACATTTTTACATCGTGCCCCCTAGTGTTCGAACTGCGATACGACAGTGGGATACAATTGGCCCTTTACAACAAGATGACAAACTTGTGTTCCTTGTTTTTTTTTTTGTTTTTTTTTTCTTTTTCTTTTTTGAAATTGCCTCACTAGAAATGTTTGCAGACACGAAAATGCCGTTTCCCGCTATATGCACATTGTGAATCGAAGAAAAATACTGGTGATGATCTGATGGAGGAAACCAATTGGTCTTTCATTAGTCATTTTCTGTTGTGTATTCATAATTGCGCTTTAACCAAGCAAAACTATGTTTTATTTTTATACTTGAGCATTGCGATAGAATTGTCACTTGAATTCTCGATGACTCAACGCAGCACTACTGGATGCAAATTCTAATTTGTGACAGGTCTGTTTAATGTCACTTCAGAAATAAAGTGAGAAAAAGCATTTTCAGAGAATAACTGAAAACCTTTTGAAGGGGCATTGTACTAAGCCCCTTGCCGATTGGCTTCGAAGGTACAAGAATTTTCATCAGCACCCAAGTTTTCTTATGAAGGTTTAATGCACTTGTTTATCAATTTTTTGTTTTGTTTTTGACAAATTAATATGGACTTTAAAATGTATGATATATAAATGCAGCATATCACGTATACATATTAATTCAAAATATATTTTCTATCGTTGTTTAAATGTCTCCAAAGAACTCGAAACTCCAAGTGGAGGACTTGCAACTTGACTCCCGACTTGCCTGTCTCGACTCGGGACTTGAGGGCAAAGATTTGAGACTTACTCGTGACTCGGTCCCGCCTCCGGTCGCGGGCGTGCCGGCGCCTGTCGCAGCCGACTCAGGGCGAGAGGCGGGGTACGCCCTGGACTGGTCGCACGCCAATTGTAGTTGCTTAAATAAAGGAAGAAAAAACTATTTAGGGACGGATTCATTTCAAATGTACACGAAATAATAAAATACTTTTTTTTCCCCGAATACGAGTTTAAAAACAAACAATTGTTAAAAATGTAATGCAAATGTATCGTACTCCAAAATGTAAACACAACCGAACTGTACTTAGGGAGTCATTATCTGGCCCGCTGGTACCCACACCTTGTGTAAAGTCTTGTTTTGTCTTGTTATTGTTGTCCTGCGGTTGAATGAAAAGTGCTCATCACGACTGAAGTGTCTTCATTGCTTTTTGCCACAATTAAAAACGTTCCAAAAAGTCAAACTTAATTGTGCTCCATCTTAGCTGCTATGCTAGGCGAACGACTATGTCAGCTTTTAGACTTGCTGCGACGTTAACTCGTATGTCCGCTTGAAATTTCGCTGCCTAAATTAGCTGCTATGCTAGCTGCCGTGTGGCCATAAGATGGCCGTTGTTTTAGTGACATCGCACTGACAAACTGAGACGTCAACACCTGCTGCTGTCAATCATCAAGTTTGATCAACGTGAGTGTGTGTGTGTGTGTGTGTGTGTGTGTGTTCTCTTCTTTCAGCAGCTTGCCTTCACATGAATCTTTCTCTCTTTAAATACATTGCAATATTCATAATACTGTCTCACACACACACACACGCCACAGGGAGGAGGCGGGGCACGCTGGCAGGAAGGCAAGACCTTATAAGGCATGTAAGCTCAGTAGGAAGACCCTGGGTGGGGGTTAAAGGTTGTGGTATGAAGAGGTCACAGTGAGAGAGAACTGCTACACGTGTTGGCATTAGCATTAGCATTAGCATCACGCTGCAGACAGGAAATGGGAAAAGTAACAAAAAAGAGTGTTTGTATTTGAATCATGATAATGATGATAATGATGACAATAATAACCGAGGTAATACTGATAATAACAAAAGTAATGATGTCTATTAACTGTACAACATGGTTTCTCTTCCAAAAGTGACAAATAAGAAGAGAGTTTTTCACCATGACGTCACACGTCCTTCCTCGGCTTTCTCCGATGGCACCGCTTGGAAACACACTAAGGCAGAAGCCTTGACAAATTGGGGCAAATTGCTCGAATGATTATTTGAGAGAACGTCTTCTCTCGCCACGTCGTTTGAATTATGGAGGTGTCAGTCCAAAAATAGATAGGCAGTATAGGCTGTAATTTACATTTCGACAGGTAAGTTGCGCCATCAATCGATGTGGGGAAATTTCAGACATGGTTAACACAGAAGATGGACCAAATAGGACGGACGACGTGGAACGGAAAAAACGAAGGACCAAAGGACCCTAAGAGTCATTCTAGTGCGGGTGGGCCAAGGCAACAATTTACTTGAGCATCAGAACCCACCGAAATGCGGCGGCGGCGCCGAGATGCCGGCTCGCTCTGCAGCAGTAGATAAAACGAGGTGAAATCGCAGCGCTACCGACGCGGAGAGGGAAGGCCCTTCTACCCACGGGGACGCGTTACGATATCGGTCTCACCTTGAACACGAACATTTACCCGGCAGAGAACCGTCCGTCGGGCCGAACTGGCCAAAAGCCAATGGCCGGGCTTCGTGGGCAAAAACCCTTAAAGGCAAAAACAACTGTCAAGCTGGACATGTTTGGTCACACATCAAGGCAAAGGATGATTTGGAGAGGTGCAACATAGGAAATCATATTGGGAGTTGGAAGAGGGAAATGCTTCAGATAGGAAATCGTGGAGGAAAACTGCAGACAAGGAGTAGGAAGGCTTGAAAGATCTGCAGAACTAGATAAGACCCAGGATCACAGAGCTCAGTGGAAAGGATCGGGAAACAGGCGTGAACAGGTTTTCTCTGAGATCCTATCGAGTAGGCCCGAGGCCTCCTCGAGGAGAAGTCGGATGACCTCCATCGGAACTTCACCGTGGAGACCTCCTTAGGACCGAACATTGCCATCTGCTCCAGCACCACGAGGGCTCTTCAAGGGCAGTCCCACAGGAAGAGTGGGGGGAGGACGAAGGAGAGGTACGCGTCTTCCCAGCTCGGCGGCACGCGTAGCCGCGGGAAATCGACCGTGGGGATCACAAGCTTCGAACGCAAAAAGACAACGAGCGACCTGGCAGAGAGTGCCGCGCCGCCGCCCAGAGGCATTCTGGGACTAAAAGGGCAAAACACCAGCGAGCTGACGACATTGCAGGCGAGCGTCGGGCGGAAGTGACCTGCCGCCGCCCGTCGGCGCTCTCAGCCAACACCATCGTTTCTTGGAACATTTCGTGGAAGCTTGCGGACAATCAAAACAAGGAGGGCAGATTCCCTGAAAAGTGGGGCCAAACGACCTTAACTCTCTGGTGCAGGTTCACCTTAGTTCATTCCACCATACAGACTGGCGAAATCTAAAGTATGAAATACTTATTATAGGTTGTGTATTGTACCTTAAAATAATTCAACGATGTATATTTCCTTCTTATTTATTTGTAATAACAATTGATTGGTTGGCAGTTCATGGTCTTTTTTGTCAAATCCTCCTCAGCCACACGTTCACCGGATATATTTCGATTTCTGTGAAGTCACTCGTGAACCTTGGGCAATATCTTTGCGGCGCAAACTCAAACACAGCGAGTTTTTGTCACGGTTTCAGTTCAGGTTAGTCGGAATCAATCGCTTTTCTGCCACCCGTTTACAAAAACGATGAGAACGTTCCAGAAATGAAATATTAGCCAGCATGCTCCACTTTACTGCCCCTTAAAGAAAGCAGGTCACGTGACCCACTGATGGACGGTCACATGGTCCAGCCCCCTCACCTGCCTGTGCGCGTGAAGACGGAGGAGCTTCCAGAAAGGTCCTGCTGGAGCGGATTAGCATTGTGGTATGCTAATCTTCTCCTGCATTCGTTTGTATTCATGAGCACCCTGCTAATCAACATGCTTGCGCTCTCTTGATTCTTTCTTTCTTTCTTCTTCTTCTTCACTTCCTGTCGCTCTTTGTCTCTTTCGTCCTCTCTGTGTTCACAATGAGTGCGCGCGTGCGTGCGCGTTAGCGTGAAAGTGGAGAACATTCCTGAGCATTCACACAAAAGGCAGCGCTCCATTAATCTGACTGACAGACAGTTGGGGGTTTAACACGTACGCATGCTGGATGAAGAAGAAGAGTTAAAAAGTGAAAAACATGCTCTGAACGTCATATGATGAAGAAGATGATGAAGGTCATTGCTTTATGTAAACAAATTAAAAAGTGTGTACGTGCGGTCGGCCATTTTCAAAGAAACTAATCCACAGGGTGCTAAGTGTTTTGTGCAATGACCTTTGACCCTGACCTGATAGCTGATGGTCTCACAGGTTGTGAGCATGACCTTTGACCTTCATACAACGCACACACATTCCGCAGCCAAGGTCAACCAAGGGCGACATCCTCACATAACCACGGTAACACGGCTACAACTTTTATCCAACATCTGATTGTCGCGCTCACACACACCTTCACACGCATAGACAGAAAGAGAGAGACACACACACTCACACACACACTGTAACACAACTCTCACACATACACGAATTGACACAAATACACACGTTAACAACAACTCACACAGCTCATACACGCACACGCACACACACACACACAGTGAGTGATTTCTATTTTTGTCTTCTGTTGTCACGGCAGCACCCCCCCCCCCCCCCCCCCCACCAGGTGCCCGCTCCCCCCTTATCTGTTTATTTTTACACTTGTCAGCTGTCTGTGTGTCCGTCCGTCTGTTGTTGGCCGACTGGCCGGTGGCAGACGGGCTATTAATAGAAACACGTAACATGGGGGGGGGGCAGCTTCGCGGTGCATTCCACTTCTCCGGTTACACTCGAATGAGCGCTCTGACCCAACACGGCTGCCACAGGAGACACCGCTAACCTGTTTTTAGTAACATTAGCAGACGGCTAACTCGCCGGGAAAAGACATGAAAACATTGTGATCGGCTGCCGTCGATGACTTTTTTCGGCCTTTCATCTTCTAATTATGATTATCATTGTTACCGCGGCAACTGGTGGGTTGGGCCCCACAACAATAGCCTAAGTGTCTTCTTAACAAGCTAAAGCTGTTATCTAAACTCCTGAAAAATGCAGCTCTGCTTAACGTGCAGAGCACTGCGACTTTAGAATGATAGGACTCAAGTCAAAGTCAAAAGTGGTCCTCCAAATAATTGAGGAAGAGCAAGAAAGTACTCCGTGAAAATCTACTGAAGTCGTGCGTAACTCTTATTAACTTATTTTTGTTAAATCAGAGCATGAACTGCAAATAAAATAAAAATAACTAAAGCCTCGCAGTTTTGAGGTTGCAGGTTCAAATTCGGCCCGGCCTGTGTGCACTTTGCATGTTCTCCCCGTCCGTGCCCGCGTGGCTTTTCTCCGGGTGCTCCGCTTTCCTCCCACATCCCAAAATCATGCATGCGAGGTTCATTGAAGCCTCTAAATTGCTCGTAGGTGCGTATGATTGTTTGCGTCTATGTGCCCTGCGATCGGCCGGCGACCAGTTCGCGGTGTCGCCCGCCTCTCGCCCGCAGTCAGATGGGATCGGCTCCAGCGCTACGGAAAATGGACGGATGGATGTGGATAAAGCAAATAGGAATGTGCAAATTCAGATATTCACTTCAGCTAAGAGATAATGAATACAATCTTCATGAAATCAAATCAGCTCCAATAAATGGTCTGATAGGCTTTTGTTTCCGATTGTTAAACGATCTTGGTCAACTCGAGTCACACATCGCCGCGGTAACACTGGAACGGCGCAACGGAAGTCGAAAATGAAAGTGGAAAAATAGAAAAAGTGTGAAAATCAAAGTCGCGAGCGGCGTCATCGCAACGGAGTGAAAGTAGCATTTATTCTGAACATAAATACTCGAGTGAAAGCCAAATGTATCATGCATTAAAACTCCTCTGAGAAAATGTTACTTGAGTCAATATAACGGAGGAAAGGGAGTGCGTTACGACGGAAGGGTGTGTGTGTCGGCGTTTGTGCGTGCGTCAGGCGGGCACAAACGGCGTGTCGTAAAATGGCTGGGACACGTCGACGTTGGCGTCGGCTCTTCTTTTTTTTCCCAACCAGATGAACAGATGTTCAGACCAACCTGCTGCCTTCAGGGTTGTGGGCGGGGGTCCACGGGGCTATCCGGGGTTGGGGCTCAATAAAGAAGAGCCGGAAGAAAAGCGGTCCGACAGAAAGTGTGCAAGAAAGAAAAAAGTGCTTTTGTGTTTCTCGCAGCGGACTTTTCACTTCCACTTTCCATTGCGGCGCGTTCTGGAACGTTTCTTGGAACTCTTCCTTCCCAAAGGCCGCACAAGCTCCAGCACACTGCCAACCAAAATCAATCGTATTCTTTGTCGCCAGAAGCATTTGCGCATTCCGATCCTCCCTCGTGTCGGCCCCGCCCACCCGCCGGGCACGCCGCCGCATGCTCGCCGCCTTCCGAGCATTCTCCGGAGTGACGTCGTCGTCATCCGTTTCTTCTTCTTCTTCTTCGGCTCCCTCGACGACGGAATATCGTCGCTCCAAAATCCCTTCATTTCAGGAAATGCAAAAAACCACATCTGGCCATTGGCCGCTTCTTTCATGCGTACGAGGCACACGGATGGGAATTTCGAACTGGGCGAAAGGCGGTTTACACCCCGAACTGGTCGCCAGCCGATCGCAGGGCACATATGAACAAACAACCACTCGCACTCACATTCACACCTACGGGCAATTTAAAGTCTTCAATGAACCTAGCACGCATGTTTTGGGGATGTGGGAGGAAAGCGGAGCGCCCGGAGAAAAGCCACGCAGGCGCGGGGAAAAACATGCAAACTCCACACAGGCGGGGCCGGGATTTCAACCCCGGCCTCAGAACTGTGAGGCGGACGTGCTAACCAGTCGCCCACCGTGCCATATATATGCGTGTATATATAGATCTATATAGATATATATATATCTATATATACACAAGCCCAATTCCAATGAAGTTGGGACGTTGTGTTGAACATCAATAAAAACAGAATACAATCATTTCCAAATCATGTTCGACCGATATTTCATTGAATACACGACAAAGACAAGATATTTCATGTTCAAACTGATCAACTTGATTGTTTTTAGTAAATAATCATGAACTTAGAATTGTATGGCTGCAACACGTTCCGAAAGAGCTGGGACGGGCAGGGTCATGCTTACCACTGTGTTACGTCACCTTTTCTTTCAACAACATTCAATAAACCTTTGGGAACTGAGGACTGGTTTGGCATTGTATTGCTGAAATAAGCAGGGGCGTCCATTAAACAGACGTCGCTTGGATGGCAGCGTATGTTTCTCCAAAACCTGTATGTACCTTTCAGCATGAATGGTGCCTTCACAGATGTGTAAGTTCCCCACGCCATTGGCACTAACACAGCCCCACACCATCACAGATGCCGGCTTTTGAACGTCGCGTTCGTAACAGTCCGGATGGTTCTTTTCCTCTTTGGCCCGGAGGACACGACGTCCACAATTTCCAAAAACAATTTGAAATGCGGACTCGTCGGACCACACAACACTTTTCCACTTTGCGTCGGTCCATCTTAGATGAGCTCGGGCCCAGAGAAGCCGGCGGCCTTTCTGGGTGTTGTTGAGAAATGGCTTTCGCTTTGCATAGTAGAGTTTCAAGTTCCACTTCCGGATGTAGCGCCCAACTGTATTTACTGAGGGGTGTGCCCCGCCTGGATGGATGGATTCAATTCCAATGAAGTTGGATAACGATCCAAAACACTCCAGCAAGTCAACTTCGGAACGACTTCAAATAAAAGTGGCCTCGTCAAAGTCCAGACTTGAATCCGATTCGAATGCAGTGGCATGACCTTCAAAAGGCCCTTCATGCTCCAAAACCCTCCATTGTTGCTGAATTCAAACAATCTCCACAGAGATGTGAAAGACTCGTTGGCACTTCTAGAAAACGCTTGATTTCAGTTGTTGCTGCTGAGGACGGCCCAACCAGTTCTTCGGTTTCGGGGGCCATTACTTTTTCACGCAGGGCCAGGTAACTTTGAATCGTTTGTTTTCCTGAATAAATCAAATCACTATTTCAAAACTGCATTTTATGTTTAACTTTGTCCAATATTTACATTTCTTGGATGATCTTAGACATGAAAGTGGGCAACCTATGCAAAAAAATAAGAACTTGAGAAGGGGACAAATCGCTTTTCATGCCACTGTTGTTTGTTGTCCTTCTTCGCCGTTCTTCATCGTTTTTGTCGTTCTTCATCGTTGTCCAACATTCCTCTGTTGGCAAACTCGGAGCCTTCACGTCGACTCCTGACGAGATTCCGCCGATCCCAGAGAACCCGAGCAGACGTGTCGGGTGTCGCATTCCTCAGACGACCCGGCCCGAGGGCGACGCCCCCCCCGCCCCACGAACAATGCATCAAAGGCGGGACGGCGCTCGTTCCTCTCGGATTCTCGAAATACTTTCGGTCACCTGCCCGCGGGACGCGACCGGATCGGGACGGGAGCTTTCTTGTTGCCGTAGCAACCGCATATGAGCTCGCATATGATATACGTTACGTGCAAATTCCAAAAGGGAACGTCACTTGCTAGGCCACGCCCCTAAAAGGCACACATCAGCATTTTTCGCATCACGGATATTGTTGTCCAACTCGGCGACGTTTTGTCTTGATATTCGAGTAATTGGAATGACGAGCTTGAGCGTTTGCGACATCCCACGATATGCAAACGACGTATTTGACGTGATGGCAGTTCAATGTGGTCATGTGATGCGCGCGCGAGCCGGATGGCGCCAAAATGTCAGTTTGTCCGTCTTTCATGCTACGGTGAGCAATCATTTGGGAGGTGACCGGTTGCTGGTTTGAACGCCAACGTTAGCGTTTCAGCACCGAAAGAAAAACTTTTCATCCGTTTGCAGCCGCCAGTCAATCACACCATCGCAGCAACACTTTAGCTTTCAACGAAGCTAACATGCTAACATGTTTTGGGAAAACCCACAAAAGCGCACGGACAACATGCTAACATGCTAACTTCACACAGGAAGGACGCAGCTGAGGTTCTCTAGCTAGAGAGATCTGCATATATTTCTATGTTTCTATGCCATGTATGTGTCACGACACGCTCTGTTGTTCATTCATTCATTCTTCTTCCCTTCCGCTTCTCCTCACGCGGGTCGCGGGCGCGCCGCAGCCTATCCCAGCTGTCTTCAGGCTAGAGGCGGGGGTACACCCTGAACCGGTCGCCGGCCGATCGCAGGCCACATAGAAACAAACAACCGTTCACACCTACGGGCAATTTAGAGTCTCCAATTCATGCATGTGTTGGGGATGTGGGAGGAAAGCCACGCAGGCGCGGGGAGAACATGCAAACTCCACACAGGCGGGGCCTCACAACTGTGAGGCGGATTTGCTAACCGGTTGGGTCACCGTGCCGGCATGCTTTGTTGTTCAAAGGAAAATGTTCAAGAAATGAAAAGATATATATATTATATATATATATATATATATATATATATAGTTGTGGGCGGAACCCATCTTTGGCATGCTCAGCTAGCCAAATGCTAACATGCGAATGTGCTAAGATGTTCCTGTGGCTGCTGACGTCACCGCGCCGCGCGGAGGAATCACGACGTGAAAAAGCGAGAGGAGCAAAGAAGGAGAGTGAGGAAGGGCTGAGCAAAAGGGGGCGCGCCCTCGCCGTGGCCCCTCCCTCGCCGCCTCTGTCCCCGCCCCTGCATGTATTGCTCCATTGTGGATCTCCGCCGGCTGACATTCGCGAGCCGAGCCCAGCCGAGCCGAGCCGAGCCGAGCCCCGAACGCTCGGTAGCGACGACGAGCCCGGACCAGACCGAACGCCACGGAGCCTTTTCGTCGTCTTCTTCTTCCTCGAAGAGCGCCAGCGGCAAACCTTCGCACGTTCACGGCGGTCAGTGTCTTACGTTCACGTAAGAGGAAAAGAGAGAGTCGTCGTGCACGCGCGCGCGCGCCGCCAGGCAGCCAGGCGACGAAGGGAAGGGAAGGCGACCGACGTCCCCCCTTAGCCGGGACCTAGCCGGCTGGCCCGTGCGCGTGCACGACGCGTGTGTCCGCTCGCCTCGGAACAGGTGCACGGAGGGGACGTGCGTGCGTGCGTGCGTGCGTGGGGGTTATTTGTGTCCGGCTGCGGGGGTCTCAGGCCAACTTGGTGCGTGACCTCATTCCCCGTGCACGCGCACGCACACAAAGGTGTGAGGATGATGATGTTGACCTTCGTCACAGATCCACACAGCTGAGCGCACGCGCGCGCGCGCGCGCGTCGGCTGAGGAAGACGTCCAACTTTGGACGCACGTGAACAATTGTTGACGTCGATGTGCAAATGTGGCCTCTTCAACGTCATCGGAGGTTCAAGCTTTCGTTCAAGTGTAAAAACAAGTCAGCAAATAACTTGGGCGATGTGTTGTTTCGATGCTCGCGCACGTGATCGGCCTCGTTGTAGTTTTGCCACTTTTGACCAACGTCAATCCCGCTCGCTCCGATTTCGCAAACCTTCCCTAGTTTTTTCGCCTAAAAAGCTTCCGTCAAATAGCTCAGCTCCGCCGGCGTTCCCCTGGTGTCGGAGCCGCCGGTGAAGGTCGCTCCCGCTCTGGAATGTTGACCTCTTGCTGCTAAATGCTAACATGCTAAGTGGCGTCTTGAACGTCGTACGACGACGACGACGACGTCGGATGGGGTTTATGTTTGCCGTGGATATTATGGGATGTTGACCGTTGCGAAATTATAAAATGGCCAAGATGACCCTAAAATCTTTTTGGGTATGCCTGCGGCGGGGGGCGCTATATTGATCGCTACTCACGGCCCGGTCCCTTTCCTCCATATATATATATATCGTAAATCACAATGAAAAAAAAGAATATTGAATAACATTTTCACATTTGATTGGAAACAAAAAAACTGGAATGAATGAAGTCATGTGCCGGCCACGCCCTTATTTACTATTTACGCCCCGCTGTATGATACGTAACGTATTAGAGACAAGAATCTCCGTGGGAGAAGGTGCACGAAGTGTTCATGGCGGACTCGTGCGAGCGCAGCAGATGAATTGGAGAAAGTTATTCAACACATCGTGGCAAATGATTGGCAAGCGCTACCGCTAACTAGCTAGTAGTAGACAAGATGTTGCCAGCCAGCGTGGCGTAAGCGTTTTGTTTGGCACAGAGCCCTGCGGGCGACCATGTCGCGTTTTTGTCCGCCCAATTTCTTTACGTTGCAACTAAATCTGCGACCTCCCAAAAATTGCGAGCAGGACTTAAAGAGGGGGCTGGAGATACTTTTCAAATAATCAAATTGGGGTTTTCATTTGTTGGACTATTATTTTGGAATAATACAAGAAGTAAGAGACGGAATTGATTCGATCATCGGTCATCAAAGACAACGCCAATATCAATTATCAAAGGGGCTTTTCGGGGGCAACGTATGAAATCGAGTCCAGGAGCCGCAGCACGAACCCTTTCCCGAAGGAAGCGGTGAAGAGCAGCGCGTCGGGGAGGGCGCCGTTCAGGTTTCGGCCTGCTGTGGAATTTTTCTTCCTGCCCGCAAACATCCCGGCTCGCTGCCTCGGTAACCATGGTGACCGCTCCCAAGTCAAACAGTAGCCGACCTGCTGGGACGCGCACGCGTGCAGACACGTGTGCGTGAGTGAGTAGGTGCGCTGAATGTGTGCTTGTTTATGCGTGCGTGCGTGTTGACAGGAAATAAACAGCGCAGCAGCAAGTGTCGAACGTTGAAGTGTCAAAAGTAACATTCAAGCATCAGCAGCTCTGATGTGCGCGTGTGCGTGTCAATGGACAACACACACACACACACACACGCACGAGCTACATTCCTTCACGTGGCCTGAGGTCGGTGTCATGTGACTCAATAAGAAAGGCCGGAACGTTATACTGTTTCTCACTTCCTGTTGTCATGAAATGCCGCGATTGGCACCGGGCTGAACGATTTTAGAAAAAAGTTGAATTGCGTTTGGCTGGCGACCAGTTAGGGGTGTACCCCGCCTCTCAGCCGGGATAGGCTCCGGCCCGCCCGCGACTCGCGCGAGGCTAAGCGGTACGGCAAATGGACGGATGGATTTTCATTGTGGAGATCGCAAAACTCATCAACTCGGCAAGAAGTAGTGCATTGTACACGCGAGCATTTGAAAGTTCGGTGTTGCTTCAGGTTAGCTTCGCAACGAGGTTGCCATCTCTCCTTGCTCGGAGTGTCGCGCACTTAGCTACTCCTCGTCCGCCTTCAGCGATAACAGACGTGTCGCACCGCGGAAGCAAGTGCGGCTCGCAGCCTGGGTCGGAGGCGGTCTCGGCGCAAGTTAGCTTAGCGCACCGCGTAGCATTCCTCGCCTCTTAAGGGAGAGGAAGAAGGATGTGGCGTTTTTTTTTTGACCATGTCAGAGCTTTTAGCATGGCTTCCTGCCGCTTCCGCTCACTTCCTGCCACTTCCTGTGACTCGCGGTTACTTCCGGTCTCTTCTTGCCACTTCCTGATTGATGCTTTCTGCACAGGAATTTGATGACAATCGTTCCGATTTTTGTTTTTTAAATTGTAAAATTCGACCGTCCAAACTTCGAAGCTCGTCAGTTTGCCGATTCTTTGGTGACTGAGTTCAACCGATCATGTGCAACTCGGGCTGGGCCGTGTGGCCGTCACATTAAAGTCTGGTTTTTGGGGACTCCTTTCTTGTCACACGCAAACAAATGCGAAAAGGATTGTCCTCATGTTGTATGTTGGTTAGCGGGAATTAAAGTCACTAGTCACTTTTGGGAGAAGTCGCCAGAGGGGTTGGAAAAGTGTAGATGTCAACACTAACTGTGCTTTTGTTAACTAGCGCCTCTCTGTTGGCACTCATGTTGTTAGTGGAAGCAATGCACATCAGCCACGATGCGCTTTCACTTATGGAAGACGCAAAAAAAAAAAAATGAATCGTCCTGACAAATAAGCTCAAGTTAATCAATTAATAGCAATGAATCGTGCAGAACCAAGCGCAAGGAAGTGTGTGTGTGTGGGCCAGTACACACATAAAAACAATCAGGCTGTTTTTGTTCCGATTGCGCCGCTTCCCGACCAAGGATCTTATGTCTCCTAAGATGATCCCATTACAGGATCCTCAGGTCTGCAAGCGACCTGACTGACGAACAAGGAAGTGGCCGTCAAAGCAAACGTGTCCTAACCGATGTCGGATTTGGCGGCCGTCAAAACAAACGAGTCCTACCCGATGTCGGATTTGGTGGCCGTCAAAACAAACGTGTCCTACCCGATGTCGGATTTGGTGGTTGTCAGAACAAACGTGTCCTAACCGATGTCGGATTTGGCGGCCGTCAAAACAAACGAGTCCTACCCGATGTCGGATTTGGTGGCCGTCAAAACAAACGTGTCCTACCCGATGTCGGAAGTGGCCGTCAAAACAAACTTGTCCTAACCGATGTCGGATTTGGTGGTTGTCAGAACAAACGAGTCCTACCCGATGTCGGATTTGGCGGCCGTCAAAACAAACGAGTCCTACCCGATGTCGGAAGTGGCCGTCAAAACAAACGAGTCCTACCCGATGTCGGAAGTGGCCGTCAAAACAAACGAGTCCTACCCGATGTCGGATTTTGTAGCTTTTGTAGCATCGAGTCCGGTGGACCTCAGAAACGGAGGAAGAGTGCTTATGAACGTTTTTTCAGCGTCTTTGTTTTTTTATTCTTATTTTGGGATTTTTCTTGAAGAAACAGATCCCAGGCCACCATCATTTCCTCCTCTTGTGCGTTCTCTTCGACGTTGCATCTCTGTTTTCTCTTTGTTTTTGTTCAATCACGTCTGATCACCTGAGAGTTGGGTCTCAGAGCACTGGATTCCAGATCGGCGGCGGAACGGAAGCTCGATGTGTGCGGTGCCCTGTGTCGAGATCATCGGAGCACGTTACGACCAAAAGTGCCAAATCTTCCTTTTGGTCTTTATTGTGTGGGGTCTGGAAGGGTTCAAGTCTTGAGATTTGAAAATGTGTGCGGCAGGCCTCAGACATGCGGCCGTCGTTTGTGTCACACAACAAGTGTTTATTTCAAACACAGCCGCGCACGCAAGCAGCTGCATCATGTCAGGTCTTTGCTGGTGGTCCCGAACGCAAAGTACAGGATGTTGTCGTGTGTTGTGGCAGCAGCAGGTGGGATGAGACACACGCGCACGCACACACATCTCAGGCCCTGTACACGTAAAAGGATTTTCCCAAATCTGAAAAGATGATTTATCTGCGACAGACCCCCCCCCACATAAAGATCCTAAACGTGGCATTCGGCAGTTGTGTGTGGTGTGCGCCGATCATTTCGACACAGGACACCACGCGCATCAAGATTCTGCGCCGCCGCTCATCTGAAAATTTCGCGTGATCTCACTAAAATGAAGACGAGCAGACACTTGCGGCTATGCGCCGATGTTACCCGGATGTTTCCGAGGGCACCGCAGGCGGGACGGTGTTAAAAAAAAGACTACGAGGAACCGCCGCTACACAAAATCCGACATCTTCGTTTGATTGGCTACATTCCGTTTCACGTCACCGTTCATGGCGTCACGATTCGGGATGAAGAGTTTTAAACGCGTTCGTTATTTAAGATTGTCGGCCCCCCACAAAAAATCGCTCTCGACCGAACGACTGTCGTATCAGCTCCTCTTTTAAGACGGAAGATCGTCTGGCGTATTACGTGGTCGATCGGAAGGGGCGAAATCGGCACAAAAAGATGCCGATCGTCTGGATGAGTGTAGCGCCCTTAACAGCTTGGTTGCGGCGCTTCGCCAGCAGCGGGCGTGATGTTCGCGCACACGTGCGTGGGCCGAGGGTCAAAGTGCGTGTGTGCCTAAGACGAAGAAAACTTCCCTCAGTGCTGAGCCTGCGATTGTGTTCTTTGAAGCTTGTTTTTGCTAGCAATACGGTGGCCGTCGGCGAGGGGGCGTGGCCTGCGCAAAACATGAGGATTGGAAGACAGGAAGTTGTCGCGGGGAATAACAAAAACACACCTGACGGAACAAAACAAACAAAACCTTCCTGCTGGGTTTTCCGGAGTGGTCCGCTCGGGGTCAACTTCCTCCAGCGGCCTCCGTGGATTTCCCAAAAGTTTTCTCTCCGAGGAGTGTCCAGAACATTCCTGGCGGGGGGGGGGGGGGGGGGGGGCGCACAGATGAAGACGGCGGAGCTGTCGTTTCCCAGGGTTCCGGCTGGGTTGCCACGGTTACCAGATCGGGGTCAGAGCACCGGCCTCGGCAGACGTCTTGAGGAGGCCGTCTTCGTCATCTTCGTGTTCCAAAACGTAACCCTGTCTTGATCGGCACGTCGACTGGCATCATTAGCGCGTTTGTTAGCATATTGACTAGCATCATTAGCATCAGCGATGAAACCAAAATTTGCCAATCGTGCGGGTTTTGCCAGCTTGTGAGAAGGATGAAAGACGTTTGTGATCTCGTTGGGAAAGTTTGGAGCGACAAACAAAGAAACAACAAAGAAATGGGTTGTGTCCTGACTGGGACTTCTTTTTTTTGTTTCCATCTTGTTTTTGTTGTTGCCGGGAACTCCTGCGGCGAGTTCCCTTTTTGTGTCCGGCGGGCTTTTGCTCCCGGGAAGAAAGCGTCAGCGGGGTTTCTGCCGCACCCCCGAAAACCTCACAAAGCTAACAAAAGCTCCCACCTCGTCCTCCCCCGCCGGTGGCCCGACTTAAAGAGGTGCATGAATAACGCCACGCACGCACGCACGCACGCACGCACGCAGAATAGTGAGTGGCTGCATAGTTCATCGTTGGGTTTTCAAAGGGGGTTCGGGTGGGGGGATTCTTAGGAGGTTGATGGCACAAATGCAGTAATCAGATTACTTCTTGACAATTCCCGCACTTCAGAGCTTTTCTTTTTCTTCTTTCTTTTGTAGATGAGAGAAAAGTGAAAAGGACAGTGTGGAAGGAATGTGGAGAGTGGGCGGGGCCACGGCGGCTTAGCCAACAAAGAAAAGAATTGAAAGCTTGGATGAATCAATGCGGCCTTTCCTCGCGTGTGCGTGTGTGAGATAGTGCCGGGGTTTGCGTGCGTGTGGAATTCTGTTCACAAGTGCGTGTGTGTAAACACGATGATGTTGTCACGCCGCGGCCACGCCTCCTCTCACGTTCCGTGCCGTCCTGTCAGGTTGCGGGCGGGGTCCGCCATGACTTCCTGCTGAATATCAGGCGGTGATGCTAACAAGGGGCGGGGCCAAAGAGGACAAAAGAGGAGGAGCCGGTCAAGTAGGCCCCTCCCCCCGCATGAGGAGCAGGCGGCACGTGGGCGGACTCGGGATGTGGGCGGGGCTGGTGGCCCTGCTGGCGGCGGCAGTCGGCGAGGCCAACGTGGAGGCGGACGCCCGGATCGGCCAGCTGGAGGCGTCCATGAGCTCCTCCCTCCTCCGAGACTTCCGGGAAGCGACCCGCGACGACGCCAGGCGCAACTTCCCTGACGCCGCCGCGGCGGTGGGGCGCCTCTTCCGCATCGAGGTGCCCGCCGCCAAGATGGACGACCCGCTGTTGGAAGTGAGTACGAGACGTGCCGCCGCTCGACTGACCGTCCGAGAACCGCAGACGCCTTTTTGCAAAAGTAACTCGACCGATAAAGTGGCGACCTCAGAAAGCGACAGCATTCCAAAAGTCACGTTGCTTGTGAAGGAAACGCCTTCCAAAAAGGACCATGACTTCAGTAACGATATTATTGGTTAACTAACACTTACTACTACTACAGTCCGAAGGTAACTTTGTGATTAAAGGCAATACTCTTCAAAAGGAGACAAATTCCTTGTGTGTTTTGGACATACTTGGCAAATAAAGAGGATTCTGATTCTGATTCTGATTCTGATTCTGAAGTAGCTCTACTCATTAAGTAACTTCATTACAAAAGCTCATGACGTAATACTATTAGAAAAATAACTAACCAACGCTCCAGAAGTAACTTTTTTCCTCATGAAGAAACTTGGCACGAGCGGGCATCAGGGAGCAGCTCTGTGATTGGCTGACAGCTGCCGTCTCCTGCGGCGTGTCCTGAAGCCGGTCGCTAGGCAACAGGCATCCACACATCCCATCATCGGGCGTGTTGTCTTGACGGCGTGCGGTGGCGCCTGCGTGTGTGTGCGTGTCTTTAAAAAGCTCCTAGCCATCAATGACGATAATTACATGGCAACCACGCCGACACGCGCGCGTGTGTGTGTGTGTGTTTAGGTGCTCCCTGTAATCTCTCTCTCTCTCGCTCTCTCTCTCTCTCTCTCACACACACACGCACACAAGCGGAGTCCTCAAAGTGATCAAGCCCAAACTGGAAGTGATGATGATGATGATGCAATGGCCAGGAGAGTTAGTCTGGCCACGCCCACCGCGCGTATCGCCTCCCTCTTGATTGACAGCTCACGTCCTCCATGTCATCACGCTTTCCGACTGGAAACATTCCCCGTACGCACACGCAGGCACGCGCGCAGACTCGTACGCGCACCACCGCAAACCCGAGCATACACACGCATACATGAACGAGCCTCCCCCTTCCTTGACATTTTCCACTGCCGTCCGTCCGTGTGTCTGCGGCCTACGCCGGGAATCCCCTCGCTAGCACCCCCCCGGCCCCATTCCACATTTTGCGTTCTCTTGTCTTTCCTTCCTTCCTTTCTTTTCTTCATTTTTCTTTCTTCAGTCCTCCAACAATCAGTTCGTGTGTGTGTGTGTGGAGGCATATGCGCATAATTGAATAGCTAATGAGCTGAGTGGGCGTGTCCCTCCTAATTCATCCGACTTGAAAGCAGCGTCAGGCGGTTGTTAGTCCGTATGTGCCCTGACATTGTTGCTTTTGAACAGGACTAACAAGAATCCTCTTCTTTCAGACGTCGGAGTCTGGGAAGGACGGTCTTCCATCCTGGCTGCACTGGGACGCCCCCCACAGGACACTGCAGGGACTGCCGCTGGATGAGGACATCGGCATCTACTACATCTCGGCCGGCGTCTCCAACGAGTCGTTTTTGTCCTCGTCTTCGTCTTTCCCGGAGGTCTTCTCCGTCGAGGTTCGCGCCGAGGACCCGTCGGAGGCGGAGTCTTCTCAGACGCCGACCGATCGAGCGGGCGCGGACGGCCGGTGCGGCCCCGACGAATCGGTCACCGTGTTGACGGTCATCCTGGATGCGGACTTGACCAAGATGAGCTCCCGCCAGAGGGTGGAGCTGCTGAACAACATGAGGAGCTTCTCGGGGGTGGAGCTCTCCCTCATGAGGGTTCTTCCCGTGGTCAACAACAGACTCTTCGACATGTCCGCCTTCATGGCCGGACCGGGCAACGCCAAGAAGGTCAGTCCGACTTCACGGCCGGGTTGAGAAGCGGGCGAAGGCACGATTATCATTGACCGGTCGGTCGGAGGTGACGATCTGATCGTTTGCGCTGACGCCGAGCCCAATGGCGCGAGGTCGGCTCCCGGTCTCGGATGCTCGCGGACAATCAAAACAAGGAGGGGAGATTCCCTTAAAAGGAAACCCGGTTTTGCACAGCGAAGCGGCCTTAACTCTCATCTGATAGGGCGGAACCTTGGCTGACCAGCCAGTCTGTTCACAAGCGATCGGTGCAGGGCTCTCCACTCACTTTTGCACTAGTAGCGCCGGTGCAGCACGTGGTTTTGGGAGGCGGTACGGCACGAGCGTCGAGACCGACATTCGCTCGGTATTGCCAAAACAGGGGACTGTTTGTCTGCAACAAGCAGGATCATTGGATCGTTTGTTGGAATCAGAGGGGCCGGCCGGTTCTTCTCCTGGGAAAAAGTTGCTCCTTCCTTTTGAGCGTTACCGCAATCACATGTAAAAAATGATCGCAAAAGTCTCCCAGCACCATATAAAAGTATCGTTAATGATCATTCCCACTATTTTGCCAATTATTGACTTGCAAAACAAACCAATTTGCCGACTTCAAATCACAGTCCCAAACAGAACACGGATCAATCATAAATGGACTGCAATCTCTGCACTTTCTTTTCACGCCGCTCTGTTTTCCGATCCTCTTGAAAAGCGTCCGTTGAACTAAAAGCTTCCTTCGGCATTTGCACATGGCTGAAATGAAAACAACAGACAAACTAAGCAGGCCATCTTCGCAGTTAGCGGCCCGCTAACTGCGGAGTTGCAGTGGGAAAAACGCAACTTTCAACCCTGAAATCATGCAAATGTGTCACGGCACAAGCTGCAAAAAAGGCCGCCGATACGACCGGCCTCGAGCCCTGTTATGTCAACCGTTTTCCTCGAAAACTGAGTATTATTGTGTCGACCGTGCGTCATTGACGCAACGCAAGCGCGACAAGCACTGAATCTTCTCTCGGAGGGCGAGCGCGGCGATGCTAATCCGTGTTTGTACTTCCAGGTGGTGGAGAACGGCGCCTTGCTGTCGTGGAAGCTCGGCTGCGCGCTGGACCAGAGCGGCGTACCGAATCTGGCCGGGCTCCAGGGCCCGGCCAAGGAGGGCGCCATGTCCGCCAAGCTGGGGTACCCCGTGGTGGGCTGGCACGTGGCCAACAAAAAGCCTCACGTGGCCAAGCGTGTTCGGCGCCAGTCGAACAACACGCCCACGCCGGTCCTGACGTCGCTCCCGCCATCTTCCGCGGCGGAGCCGCCCGTCCGAATGGTCCCGACGCTGTCGTCCCCGTCCGTCGCGGCGCCCCCCCGGAGCTCTGCGCCGCCCGTGCGGGGGCCCGTCCCGCTGCCGGGAAAACCCACCATTCGGGTCCGAGACCCCGTCGCCCGCACGCCCACCGTGGAACCTCCTCAACCCACCAGGGCGATGGAGACCACCAGCTCCGTCCTCATCGAGCCCACCGCCACCCGGCCCGTCCACGTGGAACCCACCGCCGCGCCGCCCACACGGAAACCCACCAGGAAGCCCAAAAGACCCAAAACCACGGCGGCGCCCCGCGAGCCAAAGACGTCCACGGCCAAGCCGTCTCGCCGCACCACACCTCCGCCGGGAGTCCTCCCGGATCCGTACAATGAAAAACCGGTTTTGCGTAATCCCGTCGACCAGGTGAACGCTCTGGTGGGGACGTACTTCGAGGTGAAGATCCCTTCGGACACTTTCTTCGACAAAGAAGACGGAACCACCGACAAGCTGCGGCTTACCTTGAGGAAGAAACTGAACGAAGCGGTGGGAGAAGGTTCCTGGATCCAGTTCAACAGGTGGTTAGAGCTCCTTCTATCTCGTCAAGTGGTTGAATTTGACTCGGCACGACTGCAAATAGCGCTAGCTCGTTCCACCGGAACGGTCGAGGCACCGCAGTGTCATATCGGTTCTTGGGCTCTGTACTCACGTGCTGAATTCGATTCGTCCTTTTCCGATATTGCTCTTTTCGTCCCGTAAGGTAACGTTGAGTGACGTGACAGGTGCCCCCGATCAAATGTCAAATCTTCTTCTTCTTCTTAACAGCACCAGCCAGCTGCTTTATGGCCTCCCCGATGCGCATCACGCCGGCAAGCACGAGTACTTCGTGCAGGCCACCGACAGAGGAGGCCTGAACGCCATCGACGCCATCGAGGTCCGCGTCAAGCGCTGGCCCGCCAACGACAGAAGTCCCGTGGCGTTCGCGGCCCGACTGGAGGGAGAACCGCGATGGCTCACCGGCGACATCCACAAGAAGATCCTCCTGGTGCGGAAGCTGGCCTACGCTCTGGGAGACCGCAACAGCAGCACGGTGAGCCTGAGGAACATCAGCAAGGGTTCCATCCTCGTGGAGTGGACCAACAGCAGCCTCCCGCACACGCCCTGCCCCAAGGAGGACATCCTGACCCTGAGCAGGATGCTGGGCGACGCCGACGGGAGGCCCACGCCCAACTTCCGCGACGCCATGCAGCCCGACTTCCGACCCCTGGGCGTCACGGCCGAGGGGCGGGCCGACTGCGCCGCCTTCTCCTTCATCCCGCCGGGCGAGACGGAGATCCCGCCGCCCGCCGCCGTCACCCCGGCCCTCGGGACCGGACGGCAGAGCGCTGACGACGTTTACCTCCACACCGTCATCCCCGCCGTGGTGGTGGCGGCCGTCTTGCTGCTGGCCGGAATCGTGGCCATGATTTGCTACCGGAAGAAGAGGAAGGGCAAGCTGACCCTGGAGGACCAGGCCACCTTCATCAAGAAGGGCGTCCCCATCATCTTCGCCGACGAGCTGGACGACTCCAAGCCGCCGCCCTCCTCCAGCGCCCCGCTCATCCTGCTGGAGGAGAAGCCGCCCCTGCCGCCTCCCGAGTACCCCAACGCCGGCCCGCCGGAGACGGCGCCCCTCAACCGGGAGCTCCTGGGCGAGTACGCGGCGCTCCGAGACGACGACCCCAACGCGCCGCCCTACCAGCCCCCGCCGCCCTTCGCCACGCCCCAGGAGGGGAAAGGCTCGCGCCCCAAGAACATGACCCCCTACCGCTCGCCGCCGCCCTACGTGCCCCCCTAATTACCCGCTGGCCCCGCCTCCCGCGGCGCTCCCGCTTTGGGCGTCACGAGGACGTACCCGGTGCTAATGTGCTAACGCTCGGCGCCGCTTCGGGGGAGGGGCTACCGGGGAGGGGGTGGGCTTTGGCAGCTGGGAAGGACTACTGGTGTCGCCGGATGCTAAGTGACCTTTGACCCCACACACGCCTGACCTTGTGAGACCTGCGCTTACATCTATTTCACCTATTTGTTTTTTTTCTGGACGTTTTCGAACAACAAGGTACAACGCGTGTGTGTGCGTGCAAGCAGGTCGTGATGGTAACTCACCTTGAGTGTTGCGTGCGCGCGTGACTGCGTGTGCGCGACCGCGTGTATGCACGTGTGCGTGTTTGTGCATCTGCGTGCGTGTGTGTAAGAGGTCCAGGTCGTCATGGTAACTCAACGTGAGCGCAGGTCGAGGCCGTCCGTCCGTCCGTCCGTCCGTGACCTCCGCGTCACATGACCCGCCTCACCTGATCATATTTCACGAAGTACGTTTGAATCACTGAATGTGCTTTCGTTTTGTTTCATGTGTGAAGCAATAAAATGTTTCAATATTTGGCACAAAGATATTTGTGATAAAAAACAAAATGAAAGGGTGCTACGATGACGATGACGATGACGATGATGACGAGGCTTGTTTCGGTTCTGAAATATTTTTCTACATACGTCAGAGAACTCGTCATCTTTTCAAGGACTTTTGATACAAGTTTGATTTCTTTGAGGATTCGTCGACAAGCGCAAACACGACGATTAGTCATCCGAATTATTTGACGAGTGCGTTCGATATTGACTCCTTTTGCTTCTTTTTGACATTTGAGCAACTTTTTTGCAATAATGCCGCTAACAGCTTCGTTTGCTTTCCACAATAAAAAAAAGGCGACTTTCCGCCACAGCGCCGACTCGCTCTCTTTTTTCCCAGCATGCAACACAAACGCAAACCGGCACTGATTGGTTGACAGCTCACGTCGCACGGGTCGCGTTATTACACTGGAACTTCGATTGACAAAGTTTTTTCTCGAAGGGGTTTGTCAATCGAACGTGATTTTCCCATTAGAAATAATGCAAACATGAAGCATCGACAAAAGTCCCAATTTTAGTCAAAGTTGGTACACTTTGAACCCGATATGAAGATATACACAACTGTAATGTCAAACATGAAAAGGGGAAAAGTTAACAGCAGCTCAAGTTCAAATGCAGCTGCCAAACAGAAAAGGGAAAGGAAAAGGAAAGCTGGCGAGATGCATTTGTGGCACAAATCGGATTCCATCGAGGGGAGATCCCATTTTGAAGCGAAGAAGAGCGCACATTTTGGTATTTTTGATATTTAAAAAAAATAATAATAACACCTTTTCAAATGAAATGTGGGCAGCACAGCGCACGACTGGCTAGCACGTCCGCCTCACAGTTCTGAGGACCGGGGTTCGAATCCCCGGCCCCGCCCGTGTGGAGTTTGCGTGTTCTCCCTCCCACATCCCCAAAACACGCACGCGAGGTTCATTGAAGACTCTAAATTGCCCGTAGGTGTGAATGTGAGTGCCAATGGTTGTTTGTTTCTATGTGCCCTGCAATTGTCCGGCGACCGCTTCAGGGCGTGCCCCGCCCGAAGATACGCGACCCGCGTGAGGCGAAGCGGAACACAAAATGGAGGGGTGGATGAAATGTGGCGTGACAAACAGTCCGTTCTGCACCACGTGTCACGTGACGTCACGTGTAAATCAGAAACCGCCTCACTTTAACAAACAAGTTGCTACAATTATGGAGAATACACAAATGAAATGCACTTTACGTGGACTTCTCGGCTTACAGCTTCTTTTCTTTCTAAGTCACAAATATTTTCCTTTTTCCAAATGAGCAACAGCTTTTCCACTCGCGTCCTTTTCCAGAATCGTGGCAATTGCGAGCGAGCTGTGCAACGCGCGCGGGTTGGAATATTGCGCAAATCGTCTATCGGGTTCATCGTGTCTCATCTTATTTCGCGATTGTCGGCGGGCGTCCCGGGTGACGTCCCGGATCGGTCGCCGGAGATCGGTCGACAGTCAATGTCAGAGCGCACGGATGACAGATTGGTTCGCCGGTCTTGGGCGAACCCGCGGCCCAGACTGGAACCCCGACGCCCCGACTGGCAGCCACGCGCGCTAACCGCTAAGGCACCGGGATTCATTTCATTCTGACGATCATGATCAGACTCAGAATCATTTTCATGTCAGTATGTCAGAAACACGAGGAATTTGTCTCCGGTGATGATGGGTGCCAGGGACAAGTTCACCAATGATGATGAGGACGATGCGGATGAGCGGACGGCGGTCGGGAGCCACGGGCGGGCGAGCGCGAGTCAAACGGGAAGCTGACGAATCCTTTTAATGAGGCCCGCGTGCCCCGCCCTCGGGGCCATTTCAAAATGGATCCCGTCGCCACGACAACGGTCAGCACGCTTATCGAACGTGACGAGGTCGTCGAGGTCAATCAATAAAAACAGGAAGTAGCGCTGACTTCCTGCGTGAAGGCCCAATCATCAAGGAGAACGTCACATGCTCATCAGCGTGTGCATTTTCACGTGTATATTTGTTTGTGCATGTTCGAGTGTGTGTTTTGTATGTGTGTTTGTGTGAGGCTCTGTGTGTACACAGATGTGTGTAAGCACGGTGTGTGTGTGTGTGTGTGTCTGCGTGGGTACGTGAGGTTTGTGTGCATGCGTTTGTGCGTATTTGCATCTAAGAGTGTTTGTGCGTGTGTGTTCTTGTTTTACTCGTGTGCGTGTTGATTGAGTTTGTTTGATGATTTTTTTTGTGAGTGTGAAAGTGATGATGAAGTGTGTGTAAATCTGCAAATGGGGCAGTGACGTTCAAGCAGTCTCATAAACCAAAAAGTATGCCAGCCAATCAGGAGCCGCTCCCCACGGCCGATCGGATTGCGATTTAGTAGCTGACGTTCCAAACGACGAACGGAAGCCGTCGTCACGGAAACGCAGCAAAAGCACAACTACTTGTTCCCATGTCTCTAGCCTCCACAGAAGATCAACAGCAGAGGCTCCGCCCTCTTGTCGCCACAAAGCTTCCTGTTGTTGCCGCGGCAACGCCAACGCAGCCTGACCTTTGGCGGGAATGCAGACGGCAACGAAAGGGCGCCAAACAGCCCACGCTCTTTTGGTACTTATTGTACTTCTTCTATCAATTCTATTTTAGTAGTTTTAACAAACTTTTCCCAGGCACGGTGGCGGTCACATGACCGCACACGGAAGCAACATTTTCAGTTTCGGTAGCCTAACCAAAGAAAGTTCCAAATTTCTTACGCATAATTGACCTTGATGATGTTTTTTTTTTTTAGATGAAATACGAATATCCATAAATAACCTCCTCAATTGCGAGACCCGAAGGGTCGCCGGTTCCAATCCCGGCTCCGACCTTCTGCGTGTGGAAGGACCCTTGGGCAAGACACTGAACCCAAATTTGCTCCCAGTGGGCCTCGCACGGCAGCAGCGCCCGTTGGTGTGCGAATGCGTTCGTGAACGTGTGAAGGCAGATGAAGAAGCGCAGTCCACTGAGCCATATCTGAATTTGGACGTTTCCGCTTTAGATTTTTGTCAAGTTGACATTCGTGCTTCAATTGAAAAAAAAAAAAGTCTGAAGCTAGTCACCAGTTGCTCTACTTGAGGCTTGTCCCCCTGAAGATTTACTGACGCTGACTCGAGTGTTGATTTGGAGGCGGACTTTTGAGGACAATTTGCGACTGCATCACATCCATCATCAATCAATGTCGGTCAACATCCCACGTGGCGCCGCTCAATTAACGTGCCATCATCGTTCAATTCATATTTGGGTGTGCAGAACTGTCACCAGGCCTCAGTCTTCAAGGTCCCGTATTGGACCAAACCAACTTGTTCGAGTATTTGCCATGTTAAATTGGCTCTGTGGGTAAGGGAAATTCATTTAGGGGAGGCCTTAAGAACTGTTTTGGGTGGGGCTAACACCCTAAAAAACAAAGAGATGTTTTTTGGTTTTTGTGTTTTTTGCGGTGGCGGGCGGCCTAAAAACATTTTAGGGGTGGCTGAGCCCGCCCTGAAATAGGCCTAGCGACGCCACTGAGCAAGTACGAGCAGCTCCGGCGCACCGTTGAAAGCAAGACAATCAATAGCCAATCGATATGACGGAACACGGAAGCGCCCCTGCACGGCGATTGCAGGTTGGGGGCGAAGCAGACGAACCGCTGATCGTCCTCATCAACGCTGCATCGTTTTGCTCAAACGAGGGAAGTTCATTTGTTTCCTCAATGCACGCACAGCAGCCCATATTGCCAGAAAAAAAAGAATTCTTGTATTGTTTATTCAAAGGGAAAAACTGAAATATGACACCGCCCTTTGCTGAGTATTTAGCAGAAGCCCCCTTTTGCGCTAATACAACCGTGAGTCTTTTTGGGAAAGATGCAACAAGTTTTTCACACCTGGATTCGGGGATCCTCTGCCATTGCTCCTCGCAGAGCCGCTCCAGTTCTGTCGGGTCGGACGGTGAACGTTGGTGGGCAGCCATTTGCAGGTCTCTCCAAAGATGCTCAATTGGGTTGAAGTCAGGGCTCGGGCTGGGCCATTCAAGAACAGTCACGGAGTTGTTCCGAAACCTTTCCTTCGTTATTTTAACAGTGCGCTTAGAGTCATTGTCTTGTCGGAAGGCGAACCTCCGGCCCAGTCTGAGGTCCTGAGCACTCTGGAGAAGGTTTTGGTCCAGGATATGAAGCTGTAGCCTCGCTGCAGAGGATGGACCGGCGTCATTTTGAAGCCTCTGGATTAGTTAGGGATGGGATGTCACTTGCATTCAGATGGGAGTCGAGGCAGCTCAGCCAATACATTTGGCAATATGCTGTATGAAATATTATTGTTGCTATTATTAGAGAGCGCTGTTTCTTAAATGGGGGCGGGGGCACGGCCCCCGAACACACTGGCGTCCTCTGCAGAAAAGAGCAACATGGCGACCTCTGCTGGTCAAATATTGACAGCTTCTTCTTTTCCGTCGGGCTCGTCCCTTGAGGGGTCGCCACAGCGCGTCCTCCTTTTCCACGTCAGCCTGTAATCTCCTGCATCCCATCTCCTCTCCAACACCGACGGCCCTCATGTCTTCTTCCCTCACGACATCCATCAACCTTCTCTTTGGTCTTCCTCTCGCTCTCTTGCCTGGCAGCTCCATCCTCATCATCCTCCGAGCAATACACTCACTCTCTCTCCTCTGGACGTGTCCAAACCATCCAAGTCTGCTCTCTCCAACTTTGTCTCCAAAACATCGAACCTCGGCCGTCCCTCTGATGAGCTCGTTTCTAATTGGATCCAACCCGGTCACTCCGAGAGCGAACCTCAACATCTTCATTTGCTCTGCTTCCTGTCGTCTCTTCAGTGCCATGGTCTCTAATCCGTCCTCACCACTGTTTTAAAAACCTTGCCCTTCATCTGAGCAGAGACTCTTGTGTCCCACGACACCCCTGACGCCTTCCTCCACCCGTTCCAACCCGCTTGGACCCGTTTCTTCACTTCCTGCCCACACGCACCATTGCTCTGGACGGTTGACCCCAAGTATTTCAGATCCTCCACCCTCGCTCTCTCTTCTCCCTGTAGCCTCACTCTTCCCCCACCACCCCTCTCATTCACGCACATAGATTCCGTCTTACTTCGGCTCATCTTCATTCCTCTGCTTTCCAGCGCATGCCTCCATCTTTCTAACTGTTCCTCCACCTGCTGCCTGCTTTCACTGCAGGTCTCAATGTCATCTGCAAACATCACGGTCCACGGGGATTCCAGTCTAACCTCATCTGTCATCACCACTGCAAACAGGAAGGGGCTCGGGGCTGATCCCTGACGCACTCCCACCTCCACCTTAAATTCGTCTTTCACACCTCGCCGCTGTCCTGCTGCCCTCGTACGTGTCCTGTATTATTCGAACATACTTCTCTGCCACTCCAGACTTGCGCATGCAGTACCACAGCTCCTCTCTGGGTACTCGGTCATACGCTTTCTCAAGATCTACAAAGACACAACGTAGCTCCTTCTGACCTTCTCTGTACTTTTCCATCAACATCCTCAAGGCAAAAAATGCATCTGTGGTCCTCTTTCTAGGCACGAAACCATACCGTTGCTCGCAAATACTCACTTCTGTCCCGAGTCGAGGCTCCACGACTCTTTCCCATAACTTCATTGTGGCTCATCTAAACCCTAACCCGGTGGTGGACGTTGTTAACCCGGGCCACGGCCGATACGGTATAGAATTCTTTAGATGAACGCTCATATTTGTTGGGGCATTTATCCGGGCTTGGGACCGGCCCACAGTTTGCACTGGCTTGTGGCCCCCATTGGGCTGCATTTGGTCAAATATTGACAGCAATCTTCCTAATTGTGCACATTGAGAATTGACAAAATGAACTCACACACACTTAACATTTGCAACCTGTTCAAATATGATCCTAATGACATCATCTATCAATGTTTATGATTGGCGTCACGTCAGTTACCCCTTCATCGTCCCAGATTATCGTACTACTCGCTTGAAGTGTCGGCGCCCTTTGCACGATGCTCATTGCACCGGCCGGACTATTGCAATATTCGTCATTCGAACCGCTCTAAGTGCTAGAGGACTCTGCATCTTTTGCACAATTGTTAAAAAAAATCAATCAATGTACCGGCATGACCAGATAACGAGCAACCCTTTACTGGCCAGTGAGTGTTTTTTTTTTCGGGGTCAATGTCTTTGTGTCTCCAAAGCGTTCTCTGTCAATCGACCGTCTGTTGTCGTACTCGAGCGTCTCCGACCACCGGAGCCAAATTCCTCGTGTGTTTTTGGGAGAAATAAAGATGATTCCGATTAAAACCTTGGACTTATGTGCGCTTTTTAATGCATTTTTCGTAAGCCGTTGTTTTGTCTTTTTACCACCGATCGTTCATCACAGTCACGCAATCGGGTTTGTATGTTGTTTCCGAATAAATATTGAACCAAATAAATAAATCATTGCCAATGCTATCACCTTCTGATTATTAGCTTGCAGATTAGCATGGGTACTGCTGGAATGCTGTTTGCTAGCATCTGGATTAGCACTAGAAATGCTAAGCTAATGTCGAATGCTTACTAGCTATGCTATCCATCCATCCATTTTCCGTAGCGCTTCTCCTCACGCGGGTCGCGGCGCGCTGGAGCCCATCCCATCTGATTCCGGGCGAGAGCGGGGTACACCCCGAACTGGTCGCCAGCCAATCCTAGCTATGCTAATGTTAGACAATTACATACATTTATTAGCATGTGGACTAGTATGGCTCATTCTGCAGAGCTAGTGCTATCACCTTCTAATTATAAGTGGATTAGCACGGCTAACCCTAAAATTCGGTTCTAAGCATCAGGATTAACATGCTCATGTAAGCGTGGCTAATGCTGGCACCTTCTGATTTTTAGCACGTGGATAAGATCGGTTTTAGCATTGCTAAAGCTACAATGTTAGCAATGTTATGTTAGCATGTGGCTAACTGCAATGTTTGTGCTGTGCGATAAAAAAGCATAGCGTGAAGAGTTAACATTTTTGCTTTAACATGACAACATTTGTTAAGAACAAAATACATAAAAAGAGAATGATTCCTTTAAAAGGGTTACCATGGAAACAACATTTTCAACGGCTCACATTTCTACTTTCGATTGGTTCCAATGGGTTCGAAAGCAAAAAAGTATGAAAAGTTCAAAGAAGTTTTTGTAGTGTTAAAACAGAACACACCAACGTGCTAATTATTCATGAGGGAGGATGTGCTTCAGTTTGTTTGTAGTGTTTGGGTGCCGCTGTGCCCTCTGGTGGACCGCCAAAGGAGTCTGGATTAGGAAGGGCGCCACCTTGAGGTCAATTAGTGTCGTTAACCACCACCACCACCATGTGCTCCTCGTCCAGAGGCGTCGCCAACCTCTTGGCCGCCTGCAGGAACTGCACCGAGAAGTCTCCCGGCGGGAAAGCGTACAGCATGGCACCCGGGCCGCCCTCCTTGGCGCCGGGCAGGCTCACCACGCCCGCCGCCTCCTTGTTGCGCAGGTAAGCCACCAGGTGGCGCAGCAGGCGGACCTGGAGCCCCGCCGCCCCTGGTGCGCCGGCCTGCCGGTCCACGGGTCCCTGGAGGGCCAGCAGCACGGCGAACCCGTCGGGGCGACCCGCCTTCACGCGCCGCGCCACCTCGTCCAGGCGGCTCTGATCCATGCGGAGGCGCTGCGCTATCTTCAGCAGCTCGCCGTTGCGCCGCATGATGGCGCTGAAGAAGGGGGCACCACCCTCCAGCAGGTACAGGTGGGCCGGGAAGCTGCTGTTCTTCAGCGCGAACACGCCACGCCAACACTTGGCCAGCGACGCCACAGCGAACTCGGACAGCGAGCCCGGACACGGCGGGGGCGCACCCGCGGGGAGGGGCGGCGTCACAGCGGGCCGGGCGGCGGCCTCGCTGCCGCCGCGGTGGTGATGGACGTCGGTATGTTTGCCACGGTGGCGAGTGGGCGGAGACTCTGGCTCTTTGCCGTCGGGGGTGTGGTCCCGCGGCTCCGTGGTGGAGTCGGGCGCCCGGACGCGCGCTCGGTCGGGGCTGACGTCGGGCGACGCGCGAGCTCGACCCCGCCCCTTCTCACGCTCCGCCGAGGGACTGCGGCTCCGCCTCCGACCCCGCCTCTCCTCGCGCTCCTTCGGCCAGCGCTCCCTGCTGCGGCTGCGTGCCCGGCCGCTCCTGCCAAGGGCCTCCGCGGCGCCCGGCCTCCTGTCCGGGCCTCCCGGGGGGCTCGGGGCCAAGTCGCGCGGGGACGGCGCACGCTCCCTGACTGCGGCCCGGACGTCGCGTTCCAGGCTCCGGCGGCGTCCGTAGGCGTCGCCCGGCACGTCGTAGTGGGGCAGTAGCTGCACGGGTGCGAAGGGCCGGGCGGGGCTTTCCTCCACCTTGGCGAAGTCCACGCGTAAGCGACGCTCGGCCCCGCCCAGGGGAAAGCCCCTCATTTGCGTGCACGCCGCCTGCGCCGCATCCAAACTTTCGTACTGGACGTACGCGAAGCTGTCGCCCTTGACGTAATCGATGTTCCGGATGCTTCCGAAGCGGTCGAACTCGCGCGCCAGAGTGGCCAGCGAGTTGGAGGGTCCCAGGCCGCCCACCCACAGGCGCGTAGTGGGGTTGGCTTTGCCGTAGCCGATCTTGACGGGGTGGCCGCCCACCAGGCGCCCCTGCATGGCTACCTTGGCGCGGTGGGCCATGTCCAGGTTCTGAAATTTGACGAAAGCGTAGGCGCCGCCCTGGCCCCGCGCTGGCCTCTTGATGACCACATCCTCGATGGCGCCGTACTTGTCGAAGCCGCGCCTCAGCTCGGCCTCGGTGACGCCGCCGTCCAGGTTGCCGATGAACAGGTTGCTGGTGGCGCGCTGGTCGTCCTCGGGCTTGAGGTCGTCGGGCGGCGGCTGCGGTGCGGGCGTCAGGCCGTAGGGGCGCCCCCTCTCGTCCAGCATCCCGTAGTAGTCGAGCAGGCGCTCGCGGCTCAGGCTCTCCAGGGCGTAGTGGCGGGCGCGCAACTCGCGCAGGCTGAGCGAGGGTCCGGGCGGCGACAGCGACCGCTGGCGGTAGGGCGGGTAGGGCGCGTGCGCGTGGGCGTGCACGGCCAGGTAGGTGACATCGGGCGGCGTGACGCTCCTCCTGCGCACGTACACCGGCTCGATCTTGAGCAGCCGCTCAGCCAGCAGCAGCCGCGAAGTGGTCTTCGCGTGGCGAGCCTCTTTGGCATCCTCGGCGTGCCGGAAGTTGACGTAGGCGATGCGGCCCAGTTCCGGCGTGTGCGACAGTTTGACGCTGACGTCGCCGAACCGCTTGAACTCGTGGAAGAGAGCGTCCTCCAGGTCGTCGTCGGGGACCTGCGGGCCCACGTTGCTGATGAGCAGCGTCTTGTAATCCCGGGCCGGGGGCCGCAGACTGGCCGCCGCCGGTTTGTCGCGCTCCCGGCTGCGGCTTCTCCGCCGGTGGCCGCCGCGGGTCTCGGCCAGCAGAAGGGCCAGCGGCGGCGGCAGCGCATGGAGCTCCTCCCGGCGGCCGCTCTCTCGGTCTCGGTCTCGGTCCCGGTCCCGCTCCCGCTCCCGCTCCCGGAGGCGCTTGGGGGCCGCCCTGGACGACAGCGGCAGCGGCAGCGGCGGCGGCGGCGGCGGCGGAAGATGAGGCGGGGAGGAAGCCTCCCTGGCGGCCTGCCGCTTCATGTCGGCCGGGAACGTCAACGACGACGACGGCGAGAAAGACGAGCGGGACGGAGCCCCTCCGGCGACGACAATCCTCGGCGTCCGTGCGGCGGTTTTAGCCACAAGCGGCTCCGCGAAAGAGTCACTTCCGCCCCTCGACGGAGAAGCCAAAAGCGGCTAAAAAAGCACACAAAAAGCAAAACATGTCCGCCAGTCAGCGACTCGACGACGACGCCATCTTGGACAAAAGAATGTGCGCCTTCGCCTAGGGGCGGACGTTGGTGGCGTCATCGCACAGGGACACGCCCCCTGCTCCTCCTTTTAAACATTTCAACCCAGTGAGAGTTGACCGAACTCAATTAGAGTCGTGTCAAAAGCTTCCTTTCCTTCGGTAGTTCAGTCCAAAAAGTGGAACTCATACTGTGGAGATGATGCACGACAGAGTGAAATATTTCATGATTTCTTTGAAATGTCTGTTTTCTATATGTATGTATACCGAATATTACTTCAAGTCGTTTTGAACAACCTTCACAGGCTTTATTGTTAGGTTGTGACGACTAACTCGCTCCCGGTCACACACAATTGCCAGCTATGTTGCGACTACGAGCTGCTATTCGGTAAAGTCAGTTGAGTGCAGCTGGACAAAGATCGTTGTTTTGTTTTCTTTCTCTCACTTCGATTTTTGTCTGCGCTTCACTAGTCACGGCTGACAACTCGTAAGACTTGTACCTTTTTCTCTCTTTGCAAAGACTTTTCTTTCTGTTTTGTAATTCAAAACCTCCAAAGACAAGAGTGCCTCCTCACTTATTCTATCAGAAAAAGATTTGCCAAAACAAATGCATAATTTTGGTGATTGAAGACTCTAACGTGTGAATGTGAGTGGACATACTTGGCAAATAAAGATGATTCTGTTTGTTTCCATGTCCCCTGCGATTGGCTGGCGACCAGCTCAGGGTAGAACCCCGCCTCTCACCCTAAGAGCTATCTTATCAGAGGCGCCAGCACGCCCGCGACCCGCGTGAGGAGAAGCGCTACGGAAAAGCTTCCATGTTAAGCTTTACAAGAGCAGCAAAAATGGAGAGACAATATTTCTAGGAAGTGACTTTCAAAGTTCCCGGGTCCATGTTGACTTCCATGCTTTTTCTAATAGTCTTTCCCTGCAGTTTGGAAAAATCATTTCATATCATACATTTATTTGGAAGCAGCAATGAAGACTTTGCGTCCGGGTGGAAGAAGTTTGGTTTTTATTTCACATCTGAAAACTCACAGTGATGAGTTTTCCATCCATTCCCAGCAAGATGAAGCGCACGCCAGCATCTGCCAAGCAAACTTGAGCAAATCAAATCAATATCCAAACACAGAAAGACAATTCCATTGAGCTGCAACGACACGGCTTAGCGTGTTTTGGGGCCTCACTCGCACGTTTGCTCTTCGGCGTTTCCTCCAAATGAGAAAACTTGGAATGTCCGTCATACATTTGACAGAGGTTAAAGGACTACAAATGTTACAAACAGCAGCTTGTGACTTGATGCTAAGCTAAGCGGACCCCCTCATTATCCAAACTACCACACAGACCCCTGAATGTCATAGGAATGAAAAAGTGGGCAATTTTACAAAAATGGTGTCATGTTACAAGTGGAAAATTATTTTTCAAAGATTAAAAAAAAAAACATGGGTCGATCTCAAAAATTTCACCTCGTGTCTCAGAAAAAAAAAAGGATATTTTGAATGTAATAATTTAGGGCCCGACCGATTTAATCAGCCAACTTTAACCCCTTTTCAAATAGGCCCAAAAGCGGCCGATTATTATTATTATTTTTTTTTTTAAACACATTACAACATAAAACAAAGAATGAAATTCAAACAAACAAATCAGCAAAAATTGGTTGCAAAGTTCAACAGATAGTAGGACAAAACAATCAAATATTCTGTCTATAGTTCATATCTTTGTTGTTGTAAGCATTAAGAGACCAAAACAGAAGTTATTTTAGTTGGCATATATTTTTTAAATTAATTGGCTATGGGAATTTTACTCCGCCAAATATCGGAATTGGCCTCCAAATATCCATATCGCTCAGGCTGTAGTAATAATACCCTTTTTTGTTGTATTAAAAATACTAATATTAATGTGGAAAGGGAAGATTGAAGCAATGACACACGGCAATCGAATCAGAGCTTCTAACTGGCCCAAAGCCGACACGACCCTGCCGAGCCCGTTCCAGAACCGCTGCACTAGTTATAGTGTATATATATATATATATATATATATATATATATACACACACACACATTTAAAAAAATAATAATAATAATAAAAAATGCCCATGAAACATCTTTTAATACAAACACAGACATCAAGTCACAAACAGGAAGTGATGACGGCGGCCTCCGGCCCGGACGGCGAGCGGAGCCAAACGTCCGCCGAACGGCGTCCTGAGCGAGTCGCATGAAAAGAAGAGAGAGGACGAAACTGCCAGTCAAGCGGCAGAGTCCCCGCGGGTCAGAGGTCACAGGTCAGTCCGTGCGCTGGCGGCGGCAGGGGCGTACTTGGGCATCAGCTCCGTGATCTTACG
Organism: Phyllopteryx taeniolatus; assembly: GCF_024500385.1. Lineage (NCBI taxonomy): Eukaryota > Metazoa > Chordata > Actinopteri > Syngnathiformes > Syngnathidae > Phyllopteryx > Phyllopteryx taeniolatus. The sequence continues at coordinate 31,751,421 of NC_084510.1, forward strand.
GATGAAGTCGGACTTTTCGGCGCAACCCTTGCACGACTCGCCCCACTCCTCCAGAATCTTCTTCAGGTCCTTCACCTTCAGCTTCTTCAGGTCCACCGAGCTCAGGTCCAGCTGCTTGTCTGCGCCCACGTTAGCACAAGGCGGCACAAAACGTCAATGTGATTGTGTCATCGAAGACTCCCAAAATCAATCATAGAAGAAGAAATTGAGAAACGTCTTATTGTCTGCTCGGTTTTCTGTACAGCACTTTGCTACAGCTGCGGGTGTCGTTAAACTGCTCTCGAAATAAAGCTGAGTTGAGTTAATTGCACAAAGTGTTTATCTTCCGTCAGGCGTTACGCGAGTTGAACACCGTCTTTTACTTTTGTCGGCCACGTCACGTCTGTCAGCATTAGCATTTGGTGGTAACTTAGCATCCCGTGCTAAGTCGTCAGTGCTACGATTGACTGAAGTCGTCCGCTAACACGGACGTGTCCTAATCGAGGCGCTTTGTGTGACGCAATCCGGTATATGCGCCGCCCACTTCCGCGTTCGGCAAAACGGGTCCAAGCGCTTCCTCCCGCTTCGGGCGAATGGCGAAGGGGTCCGTGACAAAAGCCACCGTGGGAACATTAAACGTCGGAGCCACCAAAGGTGACAAAATTCCATGTGTTTATGCATACAAATTCTATATTTGCAGCCATAAAGAACATTTGAGCGAGTTTGACTTCAAACTGGCCTTTACACCATCAGGATTTTTGGGGCTGATCACAGAGTTCTAAAAAAAAAAAAAACGAGAACCCATCACAAGATGGAGGAGCAATGTGTCAATTTAAATGACTACACACGACACGACCGATTGTTGTCGTCGTCGTGGTCGCGGCAACGAGTGTATCGGGTCGCGTTTGAGTTGACGAGATAAAGCCCAGTGATCGTAAAAGACGGGATGAGGTGGTATAAGAATACAAGATTTTATTGTAGCGGTCTGACATAGCGCCATCGTGAAAGAGCAAATTTGTCTCGTAGTCTGATTATGTGTTGACGACGGCTTTATTTATTTTTAAATAACCTAATTGGCTGTCAGATATTTACAGTACTACATCAAAAGACACGCGACAAGACTTAAAAATAAACCCGCTTTCAGATTCAAATATACTGCACACGATGGCGACGCGGAGCAAACGTCTTTTGCGGAGCCGGTCAATGACGTCGTTGATCGGCTCGGCAAATCACGACATTAAAGCCGATCGGCATAAAATGCTAATTATCGGCCAATAGCGATCGGATCGGAGTAAAGTCGACTTCAAACTATCACATTATCAACCTGTAGCATAGCGTGTGTGGTTAGCATACACAGGAAGTCCAGTAAGCCGCTTTCTGCGTTGGTCATGTGACAGTTCCCTTCAAAAAGACTTTTTTAAGGCTTTACATTTAGCGGACTTTTATGTTGGACGCGGACGCTTGTTCCTCGGTGCTAACTGAATACGTTTTCTTTGGTGGCGTTTGTATTCCACAACACTTGATCAGATTTGAGAAAAAAAATAAAATAATAACTAAAACTAAGCATATTTTCCCCAAGTATAAAAGCAGCAAAAACCTAATTTGAACTAAATGAATTCAAACAAAAAAGTTTAAATTCAATAACTAAATTTCCAAAACTATTAGAACACTGGTTTATGCACACAAAAGCAAGCGTCAGGTACCGTATCTGAGTTCGCAGATCTGGCTGTCTTTCTTCTTGAGCTTCTCGCAGATTCTGTCCACAGGGACGTGGTAGCTGAGCGGCTTGGACACCTCGTTGATCATCTTGGTGGCGGCGTCGCTGGTCGCCCCGATGTAGTAACACTGCGCGCAGATACGCACGCGCACACACGCGCACGCATCCTTGTTAGAAAGCGGCGGTCGAGCGACGACGTGACGGTTGCGCGGCAACTCACGAAACGATTTTCTTTGCCTTTGGCGGCGCCGCAGCTCTCGAGGAGCGCCTTCTCCACATCGCCGCTGTTCAGGTCCGCTTTGCGCTCCCGAAGCGAGCCGTAGAACTTGCCCAAAAAAGTCACGCACACTGCAACCGACAAACATCGCATCACACGTCATCAACCTTCGCTCGGCATCTGTGGCAGATGACAGCAAACAAGTAGTGCAGCAACTAACCATTATTTGAAATCCATTCATCTCGATTATTTTGATGAATTGGATTTTGAAGAAAACCTTCCCCCCCCCCCCCCCCTTTCCTTTGAATCAAAAAACAACATTATTTCAAATAGGCTTTACACGATCAGGATTTCTGGGGCCGATCGCCAATCGACAAGATTAAAAAAACGATCACAAGATGGAGGAGCAATGTGTCCATTTACATGGAGATCTCTGGAAGTGTGCAAAGTACCATCCTGTTTCAAACACTCCACCATCATTCCAGTCCCCAAGAAACCTGCAATCTCAGGTCGAAATGACTACAGAATCAGAATCATCTTTATTTGCCAAGTATGTCCAAAACACACAAGGAATTGGTCTCCGGTAGTTGGAGCCGCTCCAGTACGACAACAGACGGTCAATTGACAGAGAACACTTTGGAGACACAAAGACATGGACAAAAAACAATTGTGCAAAAAGAGGCAGAGTCCTCTAGCACTTCGAGCAGTTCGCACGACTAATATCGCAATAGTCCGGTGCAATGACCATCGTGCAAAGGGCGCCGAGACTTCAAGGAGTGGATCATCTGGGACAATGTCGATTGTGCAAACGACAGCGAGTGCACGAGTAATACATAATTGGCCCCGCAGAAATGTGACAGCTGTCACCTTGACATCTGTGGTCATGAAGTCCTCTGAACGTCTCGTGCTGGACCACCGCAGGAGCGTCACAGGTCCCCCGCTGGACCCCCTGCAGTTTGCCTACCGAGCGAACAGGTCTGCGGATGATGCAGTCAACATGGGACTGCACTTCATCCTAGAACACCTCAACAGTGCAGGGACCTACGCGAGGATCCTGTTCGTGGACTTCAGCTGAGCCTTCAACACCATCATCCCCGAACTCCTCTCCTCCAAGCTTCTCCAGCTCAGCGCCTCGCCTGCCATCTGCCAGTGAATTTACAGCTTCCTGACGGGCAGGACACAGCAGGTCAGGCTGGGGGAGACCACCTCATCCGCACGCAGCATCAGCACAGGGGCGCCCCAAGGTTGTGTCCTCTCTCCGCTGCTCTTCTCTCTCTACACGAACGACTGCACCTCAGCAAACCCGACTGTCAAACTCCTGAAGTTTGCAGATGGCACCACTGTCATCGGCCTCATCAAGGACGGTGACGAGTCTGCGTATCGACAGGAAGCGGAGCGGCCGGAGCTACGGAGCGGCCGGAGCTGCGGAGCGGGCGGAACTGCGGAGCGACCGACACAACCTGGAGCCGAACACGCTCGAGACTCTAGAGATGATCGTGGACTTCGGGAGGCATCCTTCGCCACAGCTGCCCCTCACACTGTTCAGCCGCCTTGTGTCAACCGTCAAGACCTTCATGTTCCTGGGAATTACAGTCTCTCAGGACCCGAAGCGGGCCAACAATCCAACACTCTGTGAATTCTGCTTCGCGATGACAGGAAGACCCCCCACATCGAATGAAATGAACGCGCGAGGTCGCTATGAGCGCTTGGCCCGGCCGCCGAGATATCGCCATTCGCCAGCGGCCAATTAGAGCAGATCCGTTTTGCCTATTTAAATTGGGGAAGATCCAATCACAGCAAAGCTCATTTACATGCTGCATTTTAATGAGAAACTCAGGCGTCTGAACTGCCAGGTGGAAAAAGTCCGACTGGAATAGCTTGAAAGGGGACTTTCTGGGCATTTTCGACCCAAATGATCTGCCAAACTGGGTGAGAAGAGAGAAAGCTTACCAAAAATACCAAAAATTCAAAGTGACGGCATGGGACCTTTATACGATCTGTTTTTCAATTGCTGCAAGTTGTCAGCTTCGTGTTAGACTAAACCAGCCCAGCTTTCACCCAGAGTAAGTCGATCAAGGAGAGTAAATTGAGGCCTGGGCCACATTATTTCCATGTATATACTTTTGGGGACTTTTTCGGTTTCATCAAGTGTGGTGGTGTGCCGTGGAATTTTTCTAATGTAAAATAATAAAGCTAGGGAAACAAACGCGTCACTATTCCACTGAAAACAGGATATGCCCATAATAATAATAATAATTATTTTTTTTTAAATCCACGTTTATTCGTTCAGGCTTATCCTTTATAACTCCGCAGGAAACTCCAATTACCACTCAAAATAGTAAGCTCAATTCACACACATGATGATGACAGTAACTCAATCTTAATAACAGAGTTCAAACATGACCTTGCGCTGTCCATCATTTTTCGATTCGTTTTCGTCCAACAAACAACCGGTGGCACACTTATTATTTATATTTCTGCTTGGACTAATTGGACTATTTGGACTAATTTGATTGGAGACGAGTTGCCGGTGCTAACGTTAGCTGGCCGCTGTCGAACTTACCTTCACATTCTCCTTCTTTGAGCGCCTCGCTCGTCGTCAGCACCGCGGCGAGCAGCAGAGCCGCCGACACGCCGCCCGGACTCAACATTTGCGACTTTCTTCGACGCCAAATTCAAACGATTCCAATTTCAAGCTCGCCGCCGCCACAGAGCCCGCTGGACCCTTTGCTTGCTACTAGCCTAGCGCCACACCAGAAGTCGGTCGCTCCGTTAGGTAGCCAATCAGGCACACTTGCCAGTAGCCAACGTGCGAGTTCGGGCTTTCACGTCACATAAAAAGCGGATTCTTATTGGCTGAGAGCGGCGGCACGCAACACTTCATTCCCCGTCCTTTGCGCTAATTGGACGAAGAGGAAACGGCCCGGTGTAACGTCCAGTTGGCGCCTTGTGATTGGACCAACCAAAATCGTAGATATGACATATGAAGACAAGAGATACGCCATGTATATTATATATATATATATATATATATATATATATATATATATATATATATATATATATATAAAATAGTGCAAGTAACAGCAGTAGAAACAAAAACAAAGGAGGACAGGTTGAGATCAATTTAAATCTAATCGAGACAAGAATAAACAGAATCAAACCACGAATAAGAAGTGAGATGATGTTACAGTGATATTTGTGGGACGACTAATATTGCTGATGGGATGATAAAAGGGGGAAACATGAGCGAACGTTCAGATGTGAACTTTCCAAACTGCACTGTATCACGTAATCGCAATCGCTTGACGTCGCGTTTGCTTGTTTTTATGTGTGTGACGTCATCGGTTGCGGGACACAGGCGCAGTCGCGTTAGACGACGACGGCCGCATACTTCTTATTTGGAAGATTAGTCTTACTTTTTATCATTATTACTATTATTCTCCTCGTCACGTTCACTTGACGTCACTCTTAGTGTTTTCAACGTGTTCGGAGCAGTTGGCGGCGTCGTTGTTGTCAGCTAGCCGGACTGTTAGCATTGTGAGCTAGCTAACTCGTTCGCTGCTGAGCGTGGCCGTCCTCGGTGCCCCTCGGGCGGGTTCGACGGCCTCTATGTGCGTTGTGGATCCGGTGGTCGGCGCGGCGTGGACTTTGTGAACAAGCGTAAGTGTTGTAATTCGTTTCTTTGCTTCTTGTTGTCAAGCTTTCGCCTCGCTCGTTCGTTAGCCGAGCGGCTAACATTAGCCAAGATGGTGGCAGCAGGCAGCGATGAGGAAACATTTTGCTTCATCTTTTTAGGGCCCGACCAGCGACCGCTGCGAGGTTCTTATTGTTTTGAAAAAAATATATTCTTAGGATTTGGCTTATTATTATTATTATTATTATTACAGTCTTCACAAACAAGGGCATTTTTGAGGCCCTAAACATGCACGAAAACTCCTGAAACTTTGCACGCACATCGGGCTTGACGAAAAATGTCCTATTTGATGGAAGACTGAGAGCATCGGTGTGAAAGGTTGTTTGTCTCCTTGTGCCCTGCGATTGGCTGGCGACCAGTCCAGGGTGTAGCCCCCTTCTCCCCCAGAGTCAGCTGGGATTGGCGCCAGCTCGCCCCAGAGCGACCCTAGTGATCATAAGTGGTTCAGAAAATTGATGGCTGATTGGCCTCTGTTGCGCCCCCGAGAAGAATGCTAAAAGTACATCAAAGGACTACTCAGTGCTCCGTTGGACCTACGGCTACGAAAATCGGTTCGCATGTAAAACGCCTCCAAATGCACAAAAACGTCAGCACAAGCCATATCCTAAACCCAATAGGAAGTGACCTTTTGGATAGGAAATTAGCAAAATGTTTTCAGCGTTTGTGTCACTTCAAACATGGTCTGTAACATCTCAAGCCCTGGGACATAAAAGTTGCCAACGTACAACACGACGCGGTCGGGCTAGGCTTGGGCATTGCTTGAATTTGTGAGATTCCGATTCCAAATGATTCTCGGTTCCGATTCTTTTAGGGGGTTCGGTCCAAAAAGTTTGCACGGTTTAAATTAGTCTTCACACCGATTTTATCGGCCTGATCGGCTTTAATGTCATAATCTGCCGATTCGATCGATGACGTCATTGATTGGCTCTGCAAAAGACATCGTATACAGACACATTTGCTCTTTCACGATTGCACTTTGTCAGACCACTGCAATAAAATCCTGTATTCTTATACCACCTCATCCCGTCTTTTACGATCACTGGGCTTTATCTCGCCCGGATACACTCGTTGCCATGGCCACGACAACAACAGTCGATCGCGTCTTGTGTATTATAAGAGCAAAATGGGGAAAAACGTGCTGGTGGTCATCGGTGCTCGGGAGAGGACTTTAATTCAAGTCTTGCTTGAGGTACGTTCACATTGCTCCATCTTGTGATCGGATCGGTTATCAGCGGTTTTTTTGTTTGTTTTTTTTTTAACTCGGTGATCGGCCCCAAAAATACCGATCGTGTAAAGTGTTAATTTATATACACTGTTTGTACCGTTTATAAAACTACTTAAGATCTAGAAATCATTGTTACATGGAGATGTGACGCAGGGTGTGTTGACTGGTGCCAGCAGTGTGCTGGATGTGCAGCAGGTTAGGGTGATTAAGGATAGAGATGGAAATGTGTTGACTGGGGCCAGTAGTGTGCTGGATAGATGGAAAGAATACTTTGAGGAGTTGATGAATGAGGAAAATGAGAAGGAAGCGAAGAATAGGCAAGAATAGAAGAGGCAAGTGTGGTCGGCCAGCAAGTAGCAATGATTAGTAAGGGGTTAGTTAGAAAAGACATTGAAGAGGATGAAGAATGGAAAGGCAGTTGGTCCTGATGACATTCCTGTGGAGGTATGGAAGCATCTAGGAGAGTTTTTGACCAGCTTGTTCAATAGAAATCTACCAGGTGAGAAGATGCCTGAGGAAGGGACGAAACGTGTTCTGGTGCCCATTTTTAAGAACAAGGGTTTTGTGCAGAGCTGTGGGAACTCTAGAGGAATAAAGTGGATGAGTCACACAATGAAGTTATGGGAAAGAGTCGTGGAGGCTAGAAGTGAGTATTTGCGAGCAACGGTATGCTGCCGTGCCTAGAAAGAGGACCACAGATGCATTATTTGCCTTGAGGATGTTGATGGAAAAGTACAGAGAAGGTCAGAAAGAGCTACATTGTTTCTTTGTAGATCTAGAGAAAGCCTATGACAGAGTACCCAGAGAGGAACTGTGGTACTGCATGCGCAAGTCTGGAGTGGCAGAGAAGTATGTTGGAATAATACAGGACATGTACGAGGGCAGCAGGACAGCGGCGAGGTGCGATAGAGGAGTGTAAGCTAGAGGTGGGAGTGCATCAGGGATCATCCCTGAGCCCCTTCCTGTTTGCAGTGGTGATGGATAGGCTGACAGATGAGGGTAGACTGGAATCCCCGTGGACCATGATTAGGGTTGGGCATCGAAAACCGATTGGAACCGGAACTAACGTTCAAATAAAAAAATTTCGGTTCCCAGTTTCGATGCATGCAGTCCTCCCACCACGAAGAAGAAGTGGCGAAAACCAACGAAGAACGCGCATGAAAGCGTGCTTGGCGGCGAACAAAAGTGTGTTCAAATGAATGACCAGTCGCCTCGGTGCGACGTGTAGCGTCTGACGCGCGGAGCTTCGGTCGAGTCAATAAAATACGTCAACGCCAACATGGAGACGGCTAACGACGTAAACGTTTGGTTGCACTTTTATGGTTGCGTTTAGTTCAGTCTTCGACGTAAGCACCGATGACCAAAAAAACCAGAGCTTAACATTGAGCTCAAAGTTTACCGTAGCAACGTTACATCACAATGAATTGAGACCAAATTCACATAAACGTCTCACAGTATCACAAGGACGGACTAACCTTGTACCTCATCGGTGAAAATCGGGAAAGGAATCCGCGTTTTAGAGTATTTTGTTGTATCCATTTTAAAAAAAAAATGAAGTTTGAAGTGAGGAAGTCAAGTTCAAACTTTCACATAGGAAACATTTGACGTGATGAAAGAGTCCCAAATAACTATTTGAACTATGCTATATTTAACATTTAGCTGACAAATGTCATCAATGAATATGAAGTGAGTTTTAGTTTTAGTTCCTCGGTTTGATATTGATGCGAGCCAAATGTTCCTTTTCGTCTCCGCAGCGGGCTGCTCGGGAAATGGATGTTCATCATTTGGACGCCCTTTATGGAAACCACGCAAACTTTGTGCCACGTATTTACAAGCTATGCCGGCGCACGGCAAAAAACAATCAAAGGGTTCCGCCGAAGCAACTTTTGTTGAACTGATGCTGTTTGCGGACATTTTTCAGCAGGAGGCATTCATTATCGCAGAACTCGCGCAAAGGTGGCGATTCCGTTGCTCCTGAAATGCCATCAAAATCAGGTGTCAAATCCTGAACGGCAGGCCATTTTCAGGAAGTCGTCGAAGCGCTAAGCGGTTGTCGGTGCGACCTCCAGTGGACAAAGCGAGCAACAACAGTTGCGCTCATTGACAAATGGACTTGTTTATATCGCTTCAGTTTTAGCGATCCATGAAACGTAAGCCAAATAAGAGGCGAAGGAATAATTGCCGTTGTTTACGTGTCAGCTGGGGTCCGCGGCGGGTCCACCATGGCAGCGGGGGGTCCGGAGCGCGAGGACGAAACGCTGCGGACGGCCTTCAAGAAGCTGCGAGTGGACGCCGACAGGTACGAGCCGTCCCGTCCCGTCGCGTGAGCCCCCGCGCGCGTTGACGTCTTTGCCGTCTGTGCAGCGCGCTCGCCGCCGTTCCCGAGACGCCTCGAGCGGCGGCGCGGGATGCCGGCGCGCCCAAGTCCAAACACGGCGGGACCAAGGACAACTGGCACGGGTGAGTGGACCCTCACCAAGTGCGTTGGCAATCGTTGGCGCTTTCATCTCCAAGCCCGATTCCAATGAAGTTGGGATGTTGTGTTAAACTTCAATCAAAACAGATCACAATGATTTGCCAATCATGGCCAACCTATATTTCAGTGAATACGCTGCAAAGACACCATATTTAAAGTTCCATCAAATTCTAAGTTCATGATTATTTGCTAAAAACAATCAAGTTGATCGGTCTTTTTAGTGTATTCAATGAAATACGTGATTTGCAAAGCATTGCATTGTTTTTATGGATGCTTAACCCAAACAACGTCCCAACTGTACAAGCCGCAGTCGCCGTTTTTGTCGATAGTTCCTTCAGATCGCCGCTGAAAATGTCTTTGTTGGCAATCGGGAAAGACTGAATGATTCTCAACTCTGCCTGCCCGATATATCGTTTGCGGATCGTCGTGGCGACGTACGTGGGAGCAAAAGTCCCATCTAGAGCTGCACCTAACCATTCTTTGCGAATGATTCATCTGTTGATTCCTTTAAGAATGAGATTTTAAAATCACTTTAAAAAAAAAAAAATAATAATAATAATAATAAATCAAATCAATATTGAAAAACAGGTCATGATTTCAAATGGACAGTGCAGAAAAGGCCAAAAACAAAGTGATGACGATTCAGTTTGCGGTTTGGTCCGTAACGGCCGTCAGGAAACGGGCAAAATTGTTGATCGCGCCGACGTCACTGCGGCTATCCCGCGCGCGGTTTGCCTTTTTACTCGAGCGTTTGAAAGTGTGCCGCGTTTTTTGGCCAATTGCGGCAGCCGTTTGTATTTTCCGGAACAAGGAACAACGCAACACAGCGGCGACCTGCTAGAACAAATGGAGCCAGACGACCAGACGATGCGTTGAATTGGATTCCAAAATCGGCGCGGGTGGTATGTGCGGCTGAGGACGTCATCAGAGCGTGTGACGAAAACGGAGCAATCACGAGAGATGATCTCCGCGACATTCTGCACGCGGCCCCCGATGTGTCAGGCGCGGGGGTACGAAGGGGCCTTAAATGGTTATCGACGTGACAGTTGAAGTTCAATGTCAAACTCAAGTCCCGTAACAAAACAATTGAATGTTTAAACACATGAAAAGTTACGAGCTCGAAGCTAACACACGATGATCGGAGAAACACAATTGATGAGCTAACAAAAATTAGCATTGAACTCGTAGTACTTAATCAGGACTATCGGTACACGAACGCAGTATAAACCCATGCAAACAGGCAATATAACAACATACATTCTTCAAGCTCTTCAAAAACGACTTCCAATAACGATATTCGATCGTGACTTTTACTACGTTCTTGTTCGGTAAAAAAAAAATAGTTTACACTTTTCAAAGTGTCATTTGTATTTATTATCGATTGAGGTTATTCTTGTTTTCTAATTGCTTTTATCGAATCTATTCAAATGTCATCTCCTGTTGAAGTTGAGCAGCAGTTAAAATCGAGATTTTGTTCACGGTTATTTTCCAGGATTTCCTTATACAATTGTTCTTTGATTCAATTGTAGTACATACTTACTTTGACAGTTAATTCATGTAACCCATTAGTCGATAATAAATGGTACATTTTTTGGATCACACCGTTTGAGTAATATCGCTTGATCGGGCCGTTTCTAACGTTCTGTTGATTGCTGCGACCGGACCGGCATCGGCCGAAATTCAAGGCGGCAATGTGAGGACATTTGATCGGGACATCCCGAGAAATACTAAAGCATATGATGTTGAAACATGTGTCGCCTGCATTGACTCGGATAGGAATTGAAGTGGCGTCCCCTTCTTAATCCACAAGGTTGAAGAAGTGACATCGGTCTCTTCTGGAGCGGCTGTCCACAAGGTTTAGGAGTGTGTTTACGGGAATTTTAGGACCATTCCCCCCCCCCCCCACCAATATAACGCAGTCCTTTCCCGAACGTTCGGAATCATTCACTCGTTCTCGAGTCCCGAATCACAACAAAGGAATTTTTAGATAGTGGACCGAGTTACTTCCGAAAGAGTTTGAAATCTTGTTTGCCATCAAGAGACAGAGAACAAAACCCAAAGAGCAAAACTTGCTTTGCACCATTCCGTCATGCGCCTTTTGTGTAATAATAAATAATCCTGAAAAAAATGAAAACACGTGAAGTGCCTTTTGTCTTGTCAGCTGCGTGAGGAAAACGTCACGAGGACCGAGTCGAACGCAGCGGCGGCGGCGCTCCAAGTCTCCCATCCTGCACCCCCCGAGGTTCACCTTCTCCACAATGCCGCCCCCCGCGGGAGCCCTCCAGCACCACACGGAGCTCGGACCCGCATCCCCCGCCGGCTTCGGAGCCCCGTGCGCTAGGGCGACGCCCGTCGGGGGGGCACCGCGAGATCTCCCGGCTGCCGCTTCCCCATCTGATCTTCCCGGGAAGGACGAGGAAGGTTCAGGAAGCGTTCGGGAAAGGGACAGCGGCGACTTTGGAGTTTTATCCCAGCGTCGCGGCGGCGGCCCGTGCACGTGTCCGCCCCCAGACGGCGACACGGAGGGCCGGGACAAAGCGAGCGGCGCGGCGGCCCCGTGCGGCTGCGCGTTCAAAGTAGGCGCTTGGGGCGGCGCGGCGGCGTATTCGTTCACCGGACTGCGCGACGTCATCTCGGAGTGCGAGCGGCGCGGCCGGGCCCCGCCCGCCAGGACCGGCGGCGCCGCCCTCTCGCCGGCCTCCCCTCGCTCGTGCTCGTCGCAGGCGCTCGTCTCCGTCGACGACGTCACCATGGACGACCTGGCGGGATACATGGAGTTCTACCTCTACATCCCCAAGAAGATGTCGCACATGGCCGAGATGATGTACACGTGAACACGTGACGATCACGTATGAAGACAGAATGATCACGCGATGACGTACACGCAGTTTCTTCCTGCTGTTCCTGCTTCAATAAAGTTCAATGTTTGAAAGTTGTCTTTTTGATTGAAAAATGAAATCAACAAACTTCATTTGATTGATTGAAAACTGATAATTGGTTGCCAGCCAATCACATAAAGACGAACAGGATCTTACCGACGAAGGTCACATGACTCCACAGTTGCGCTTTCTTGCGGTGTCTAGTTCTTGGTGATCAAATTTAGTGCGATGGTCACTAACCGAGTCGTGATATACCGTAATGTATTGCGTCTTCACAAAAGAAATACAACGGTCCCCCAAAAATCTTTCTTGAACACATTCAATTTACGAGTAGTAACCAACATGGAATGGAGTCATTACAAAACTATTAAATGAACATAACTGTCAACCGCTTTTGTGTTTTGGGAGTTAAATATTGCAATAATAATAATCCAAAAAGTTTGTAATGACAACATTTTGATTTGTGCGTATGGAATTTTGCAAGAATAGTTCCTAAATCAGAAATACTGGTTGAGATTTGTTGCCATTATTGAAGGAACCAAACAACACATTTTCCCACTGAAGAGTGAAGTTAGACATGATCAATAACAAACCGGGTGGCGGGACGAGATGCGCCGCAGACGGAGGCGGTGCGGCATTTCTTTTTCTCTCTTTCCGCAACAGCCGACTTATTGTGCGACAGCTGTGACGTCATTAACAGTGCGCCACGGAGTGTCCGAAAGTTGTTATGAAAGAGCTCCCTATATGGACCACGATATTGTGCAAGCCTACATGGGGAGCAGGGAGTGAGTGGGTGAGTGATTTCCGACACAACCTTCAAGTTGCGTTTCAAATGTTTTTTTAACAGGAAGAATGGCATAAAGAAAGGTGATTTGTTTTGGTATGTTTAACTTGCGGCCACCAGGCAGCAGCACCTCCACACCTGCTCAATCTTCGGCAGCATAATGTTCCGTCGTACTGTAAAAAATGATTAGACCCCGCTTGTGTCTTCAGTATTTTGTTCATTTTCAAATCCTCGAGAAACATTTGTTTGGACAAATATGATGACAACAAAAATAGCTCTTGTATCCAGCCATTTTTCACGGTTGTCTGAGTAGTAACCGCAGTCACTGGGAATACAATTAAGCATGTATAATAAATAGGACATCGAGTATGAATGAATCAGCTGCATTTTGTCCTGTTCGTTGTATTCTTAAGGTAATAGACGTTGAGTTGTACCAGACATTCAAATCAACAAGAAATTGAAGAAACATTGTGCCCTAATATTTGTTTTCCGTTGTTGTATTTAGTTGGCGTTTGTATTTAGGGAACACGCTTATGTAGCATCAGACGCAGTGAGTCGTCATCGTCCATCGTCCCTGACGACCTCCATCCAAAGGCCAATCAAGACGTACAAACATCCTTGTTGTCAAACTGAGCGGCTGTGTGCGCATGCACTGTGAGCAGTGGTACACAAGCGGGCTCTCCCTTAGCGAACGGGTGAGAAACTAGAGGACACGCTGGCGAGACTACGTCTCCCGGCTGGCCTGGAAACGCCTCGGGATCCCTGCGGAAGAGCTAGTTGAAGTGGCTGGGGAGAAGGAAGTCTGGGCTTCCCTGCTAAAACTACTGCCCCCGCAACCCGACCTCGGATAAGCAGAAGAAAATGGATGGATATATAAACACGTAATTTGTTATATCTTCCAAAAATAGCGGCCTGTCTTTTTTTTTTTTTTTAATTGTCTAAAGCATTGTTTACATTATCTGGGGGGAAAAAGACGAAAGGAGAGATCAGCGGTATAGAAAATGGACGATGTATTATGTGACCATAGGGTCTTAAAAAAGAAAAAGGATGAGAAGCTTGCATGCAAATAAAGACAGTTTGGGGTTTTTTGTGCATAATTTTTTATTTATTTCCACAAACAAAGATGACCGACCTATGACTTTGAGCAGCGAGCTAGCAAATGTACGCTAGTGGTGGAAGGTCAAAGTTCAAGGACTGAAAACTCAACATAAATAGAAAATGACAATGATGAGACTTTTCCGTCTAACGAGCAAACCAACTCAAACGTTTGGTTGAAATATTTGGCAGATGTCATTCTGCAAATTCACGCAAATCTTTAAAAACAAAAAAGGAGCATATTGACAAAAGAATGGAAAAAAAAAAAAGTACCGCATCACTTCATCCAATCACAAACAAGCGTGTTGTGAGAGGAGGGGGCGGAGCTAGATGTTAAATTGGTTACAGCTAACTAACAACTGCCCCCCCCCCCCACACACACACACACGCCAGCTAACCAAACACACTCGAACATCCGCACTCAAACACTCACTCAAACATACAAGCTCAAACACGCGCAGCCGAACACACACACTAGTTACTATGTCCAATCACAAGCAAGGGCGTGGTGAGAGGGTGGGGCTAAATGTTTACTTGGCAGCTTCCAGCTTTTTGCTCCACTTAGCCAACCCAGCTGCCGCACATCCCCCCTGCAGTCCCCTCACCCGCCATCGGAAGCACCGTTCGCTACGCATCAGCTGACGAAGCACTTAGTCAACAACCAAGCCTTTAGCATTAGCATGCTAACTTGTACCATTTGCCTAAATGTGTCAACGGCAGTTGTAAATTTGTTCCAAGTCAAACTGTTTTGATTCACATGGCGTTTTCACACCACCCAAGTGTGTCTAGTGTGTGTGCGCGCACGCGCATGTAATGTTTATATAAAAGTTAGTTTTTCTAAAAATGCGCTTAGTGTCACGCAAACTCCTTGACAGGAATAACAAAAATTGGCATGAGGATCGACTGGAATATTTGCAAGGCAGAAAGGACGCCATCATCTTAAAGGCCACGTCGGCGATACAAAAATAAAAAATATATTCAGATTAGCGTCACGGGGGCGCTACAGATAGCTTAGCTCGTGTGTAGTGAATAAATAAGGGGGAAGCGGGCGGGGGGCTAGGCGTAGATCTCGACAGTGGGGGTCTTGGTGTAGATGGGCTTCTTGGCCAGCTCGTAGCTTCCTTCGTCTTTCTTCTTCATGCGGTGGACGAGCAGCAGAACCGCCAGCGCCAGGCCCACGCCGCCACCGCAGATTAGCGCTGCCAGCAAACACAAACAAAGGCGCAAAGTCACAACACAATGCACGCCAGGGCCCACTTTCCTCAAAAGGCGCAACAATTGATCTATTTTGATGATCCATTTATTATTTCAAGACCTTGTTTCAATTAGGGCTGCACGATAATAAAAAAAAATTTGCGATTTATAATATCCCTGCGATATAGATTGCGATGTGAAAAAAAAAAAAGAGAGTAGCATACTCAAGATGGGAAAACTGGCACAATTCTTTTCCCCTCGTATTGTTCGGTTAGGTTCCGAACCACCACCGCAATAAGTGAATGCCGCGATGGAGCAGCCATGTTTTTTTTGTATGTTGTATGAATCTCTCCAGTCCCACACTTGGTTCCATGACTCTTATTGCCCTCTACTGTACTCAAACATTTCCTTTACCCTTAAACACTTTCTACTCTTTAACATGCATATTATTATCAATCTTGAAAATGAAGCTACTCGCCATTAAAGTTGATGCCGAAGAGCACTGCGGCTGTCACCCAGATATTATTTTTGCCATAATGGCTGCAGACAGGCAGAAGCTTTTATTCAACTGGTGGAGAAGTCCCATCTTTACCGCGAGATAGCTGCTACTTGCTAGCATCTTGCTCCGCCGCCAACTGCCAGCCAGCGGGTCACTCGTTTGGGCGGCATCGTCGAACTTCTTCCGATGATAAACGGCGAGATGTCAGTCTATTGAGCTCACATTTAGCCATAACGTAACGAAACACGGTTACCGTGAGACGTACACAGCCAACAAACAAACTCCACAGGCACGGCGGAGAAGCGATCGGCGATCCGATAAGATAGAGGAATGCGTCTATTTCAATGACCTGTGCATTTACTGTGTATTCTCGTGTACTCAATTGCTCCAAAAATTATATTTACAATAAATAATGTATCTTTGTTCCTCCATTTATGCCAGCGAGGCAAAGTGCCAGACAGAACAAATGCCGTCTATTCGACGGCAGGAAGTAAATCAAGTAGATTTTTGCTTGTTGGTGTGCCGTGAGATTTTTCAATGGTAAAATAGGTTCCTTGGCTCCATAAAGGTTGCAAATCACATCGGGGATTCTCATCAGTCACGTCAAAGCAACATCACAACGTGACACAAATCATGGGCGCCAACTTACTCTACTTAAATGCCTATTTCTAATTAAATGACTTCACCCACACCGAAACTTTAGAGCACGATTGGACAGAACGACGGCCCGCCACCTCCAGCTCTGATCCGTCTCACCGCCGTTTTAAAAACCTGAGCAGAGACTCTTGTGTCCCACGACACCCCTGACGCCTTCCTCCACCCGTTCCAACCGTACTTGGACCCGTTTCTTCACTTCCTGACCACACGCCCCATTGCTCTGGACGGTTGACCCCAAGTATTTCAGATCCTCCACCCTCGCTCACTCTTCCCCCACCACCCCTCTCATTCACGCA
Organism: Phyllopteryx taeniolatus; assembly: GCF_024500385.1. Lineage (NCBI taxonomy): Eukaryota > Metazoa > Chordata > Actinopteri > Syngnathiformes > Syngnathidae > Phyllopteryx > Phyllopteryx taeniolatus. The sequence continues at coordinate 31,768,136 of NC_084510.1, forward strand.
CATAGATTCCGTCTTACTTCGGCTCATCTTCATCCCTCTGCTTTCCAGCGCATGCCTCCATCTTTCTAACTGTTCCTCCACCTGCTGCCTGCTTTCACTGCAGGTCTCAATGTCATCTGCAAACATCACGGTCCACGGGGATTCCAGTCTAACCTCATCTGTCATCACCACTGCAAACAGGAAGGGGCTCGGGGCTGATCCCTGACGCACTCCCACCTCCACCTTAAATTGGTCTGTCACACCTCGCCGCTGTCCTGCTGCCCTCGTACGTGTCCTGTATCATTCCAACATACTTCTCTGCCACTCCAGACTTCTGCGTGCAGTACCACCGTGCCGCCCAGTGCGAGACAGAAAACACGTAATGCCCGTAGGTGTGTGTGTGTGTGACTGTGAGTGCGACTGGTTGTTTGCACGTATGTGCCCTGCGATTGGCTGGCAACCGGTTGAGGGTGTACCCCGCCTCCTGCCCGATGACAGCTGGGATAGGCTCCGGCACGCCCGCGACCCCAGTGAGGAGAAGCGCGACAGAAAATGGATGCATGGATGGATGGATGGATGGATGTCTCACACTGCTGTCTTTTTTTACTAACTTTATTGGTGGTCAGATATTTGCAGTATTACGCCAAAAGACACGCGACAAGGCTACAAATAAACTTGCTTGTGGATTCAACTATACTGCGCACGCGGCGACGCGGAGTAAAGGTCTTTTGTGGGATCGGCGAATTAAGAGATGAAAGACGATCGGCATAAAATGATAAATATCGGCCGATACCGATCGGCCCGATACAATCGGTGTAAAGTCTAATTCTCAGCACAACTGAGCTTTTGGAGTGTACAGGTGTTTTATTCCTTGTAATCTGTTTCAATAAATTGTCATTTGTTTTTTTCCATGATTTAGCTTCAAAAAATGATTAGTTTACCATGACAATTTTAAAAAATAGGTAATTATCAGCAATATGAATAGTAAAAGTCCACGATGCACTGAATCTGCAATAGGTGAAGCGCGATATAGCGAGGGAATAAAAATAGAAGAAAATGTTCATGCGAGGAAAGGTCACGTGACCGGCGGCCGACTCACCCGCGAGCACGTCGGTCCTGGCGAAGAAGTCGTCGCGGGCGGCGGCGTGCGACATCAGCACGTCGGACGCGCGGGGGGGCCCCTTCCGCAGCGGCGGGATCACGTTGCCGTTACGCGCCACGTCCTCGTGGGCGGGACGGGACGGGGCCGCCCGCTCCGGAATCTCGTTGTCCGTGTCGGGGCGCTGACGGCGAGGAGCGACAAAGGCTTCATCAATCTGCCGCTTTGCTTTTCGATTCGATTCGATTCTCCAACCGACGCGGCAGTCGGGGATGCGTGGCAACTTGGGGCAAATGGAACTTGTACAAAGTCATCTGAGGCAACACTAACTCGGAGGAAGCTGTGGAAAAGCCAACTAGTAGTGTGCGGCAGCATTTCCTTGTTACGCAGAGGTGCCTTGAGATACGAGTGCCTTGACTTTGAACTTTTTTCTTTCAATATGAGCTGTCGATATTTTGTCTTGAGATAAGAGCAAACATCGAAAATAGTGCGATCAGGTCCCCGCCACTAGGTGGCGCTATTAAACCAATTCATATTGTCCTTGCAGTGGCAGGACAAGATCAGTTGGTGGCACTAATGCGCCATTAAGAAGAAGAAGAAGAAATTAGGTACGTTGGCGTTTTTGTGCTTCGAAGGACCGGAGGGTGCGTTCCAACTCCTCAGCCTCCCCCGGGCAAGGTCTATTCAGGGGTGCTGGAGAGGAGGGTCCGTCGGGAAGTCAAATCTCAGATTCAGGAGGAGCAGTGTGGTTTTCGCGTGGACCAGTGGACCAGTGGACCAGCCCTACGCCCTCGGAACCCTCCGAACCCCGATACGGGCCGTTCGGTCCCTGGACGACCGGAGTCAGAGTTTGGTCCGCATATCCGGCAGTAAGTCGGACTCGTTTCCGGTGAGGGTTGGACTGTGCCGAGGCGGCCCTTTGTCACCGATTCTGTTCAGAACTTTGATGGACAGAATTTCAAGGCGCAGCCGAGGAGGTCCGCTTTGGTGGCCTCAGTATTGCATCTCTGCTTTTTGAAGACGATGCGGTCCTGTTGGCTTCATCGAGCCGTGACCTCCAACTCTCACCGGAGCGGTTCGCGGCCGAGTGTGAAGCGGCACCTCCAAATCGGAAAAGGCTGGCGTGCCCTCTCCGGGTCGGGGATGAGATCCCGCCCCGAGCGGAGGAGTTCAAGTATCTCGGGGTCTTGTTCACGGGTGAGGGAAGAACGGAACGGGAGATCGACAGGCGGATCGGTGCGGCGTCTGCAATGATGCGGACTTCGTATCGGTCCGTCGTGGTAAAGAAGGAGCTAAGCCGAAAGGCGAAGCTCTCGATTTACCGGTCGATCTCCGTTCCTCCCCTCACCTACGGTCACGAGCTGCGGGTCGTGACCCAAAGAACGAGATCCCGGATACGAGCGGCCCAAATGAGTTTCCTCCGCAGGCTGTCCGGGCTCTCCCTTAGAGATCGGGCGAGAAGCTCGGTCATCCGGGAGGAGCTCAGAGTAGAGCGGCTGCTCCTCCGCATCGAGAGGAGCCAGATGAGGTGGCTGGACGCCTCCCCGGTGAGGTGTTCCGGGCACGTCCCGCCGGGAGGAGACCCCGGGGACGACCCGGGACACGCCGGAGAGACTACATCCTTCGGCTGGCCCGGGAACGCCTCGGGATCCCCCCGGAAGAGCTGGATGAAGTGGCTGGGGAGAGGGAAGTCTGTGGGCGTCTCTGCTAAAGCTACTGCCCCCGCGACCCGACCTCGGATAAGCGGTAGAAAATGGATAGATCTCAAGGCACCGCACTCTCTTTTTTTAGCAACAAATTTAGCTTGAAATCACAAAGTAGCTAAAAGAACAATATTCATATGCATTCAAATATTTTCGGATTGCCAATTTGTGTTATGGCAATCAATGGTTGTAAAATCATCCAAATGACAATTTGGGAACAGATTTTCTGTCACAATGAAACCAAAATACAAATATTTTCAGCAAGAAACGTGAAGTGGACACGGCCGCTTTGCTTTTCGATGAGGCCGCTTTGCTTTCACAGGCTTTGCGACTCTTAGGTGAAGCTCGCTCGCAACTCAAAAATACGCCGAGTAAGACTCCTAATTCAAAACGTGTCGAGCGGACGGCCACCTGTCCCGTCAGTCGGGCGGGCGCGTGGCCCGACCGCGACATCATCACGTAACTCACCCTCGTGGGCGGCGACCCGTCACGTCCGGTGGACCGGTCCTCGCCCGATCGGTCGCTCTCTGCGGACAAAAACGACATTGAGGTCGCCATTCGACTTTTCGGCGTCGCTGTGGAAATGTGGACAAACCCGCGACGTCGCCCGACCCTGACATCTCGTCTTCATCCTCCTCGTCATCGTCGTAATAGTAGTCGTCCGTGAAGCCGAAGTCGCCCGACGACTCGTGGCGATCGCGCTGGTTTGTTGCCATGCCGACGGCGTGCGTGGCCTTCAGGGGCATCCACGTCTCCGTCTCTCGGACCTGTCGGGACGGCGACACGTCGTCACACCCGCCGCATATTTCCCACACGGAACAAAAGACGCCAGTTCCACGAAGACGGGCCAAATGCGGGCGGCATGCACGGAAAAATAACCACATTTTTGGTTTTTTCAATTTTTAAACACCCCCGCACAGAAATTGCGCACGTGAGTGGGGGCGGGGTGTGTGACATGCTCATCGGCTTTTTGTGAGCGCACACCAATAAGCGCGTCAGAGCGGGCGACGTCGCCCTCGGGTGAGCGGCGTAACCACGGCGACAAGATTCGCTCTTATGCTGCCCCCCGCTCCCGCTGCGCGGGGTGAAAGGTTGCGACAATAAGCGAGGTTCCGCACGTCATCGAGCGGGTGACCTTTCGCCCGCACACCGGACGACTTTCAGTTTTCGGGGCACGACGATGTCGAGAAAGCGCTTGCCAAATTGCCAAAACCAGCAGAAAAACTCTTGACTGCCGATGTCAACATTTCTGAGCCGGAAGAAATTTTCATCTGGCGACAGCAGAAACGTCAACACAAACGGCGGCAGATGTGGATCCAGAAGGTGGCCATCTTGGATTTTGGCAGCTGCGAGTCCAAAATCATTTTGGCCTGTTCGAGTGCTCTTGCTTTTTTTTTTTTCTTACATCGTTTCAGGGATCGAAAAGCTTCGAAAAGGAGCAGGCGCCACATTCTAACATTTTAATCAATGACGGCGTATTCAATTCGTGGGTTTTTTTTTTTGCATTTTAAGTGCGCAATTGAAGATGATTTTGGGGTGTCAAAGCAAAAATATAATAGCAACTTGAACAATACGGTGTTCGGAAACTCCAAAAAGATGAGTTTTATTTTGACGATGGGAGGATTCTGCCCGACAGGGACGAAACGTCGCTCGTGATTGCTGAATATTTGTGGGGCCCACACGTCACATTTGGGCCGGCTGATTACACGGCTTCACGCACCTGAAATTAAAAGCAAGCGTGTGTTGATGTTATCCGATTTATTTCTGAACTTTGGACCGACCGGATCAGGCCGGTGTCCGCAAGCTACGGGGCGGCCCGACGCGGCACCGTACCGACCGCGGGCCATCGTTCACGTCGGACCCGGGGCGTAGCGGCGGCGAGGCCGACTGAGCTTGGGGGGAAAATGGGGGAAAATGCGCCGGTCCGGCATCCGATTCAAGTGTGAACGTGATAAAAGGCACAAGATGCACAACGGGAACGCGGAACTCGGATGGCCGTCGTTCCAGAAGCTTCTGGAACGCCGCGGTCTCACCCGGTCCACATCTCCAAGAAAACTATCCGTCAAGAAAGGCCCGGAAGGTCGGACCAAAGGTGTCGGCATTCCAGGTCTTTGTGTGCGTGTGTGGGGCCTTTGGAAAGGGTTCCGGGTCCATTGAGACTCTGCCAAGTGTGCAAAATCCCCCAGAGGGCCACTCAAGGTCAGCGGAGGTCACATTCCACAGGCAAGGAACAAGAGCACAAAAGGGGGGAAAGCTCCGGGACGGACGGACGGACGACCCGCCCGCGAGGAATGCCGAAACGCCGTCGCCACTGCTGCACCGGTTTCTTAGGTTAGCGCCTCTGACGCGGATGCAAAGCTAACGGGCAAACGCGTTTAGGGGGGGGCAGATGGGCGGGCCGGGGGGCTGCGTGCGTTTGGGGGGGGGGCATTCTGCTCACACTTTGACCCTCAGGGTACTACAAACTTTTCTTTTTATTCCAACGTCAAACATTCTCACATACACACACTGAATTACTTTAGATTATTTTTTCTTAACCAGATACATTGACACCCTCGCTTCCATGAACACACTCTTAAAAACCCTCACACAAACAATGATTAAAAACGACACTCACACAAGCATGTATTTACACAAACGCACACGCTCCAAAAAAAAAATAAAAAATACAAAGGACTAGGACTAACACACACACACACACACACACACGCACGCACGCACGCACGCACGCACGCACACACACACAGTGGGGGTGAAAGGGCGCTGATGTGATTTGGGGGCAGAAGTGAATCGTAATCGAATAATAACACAGCGGGCACACGCACGTCCAAACAAACATGTCGGAACGAGCACACAAGCGATCTTCAACACGTCAATTACGACCAAGAAGAGTTACGATGGCTGGCGAGTTAGTGAGTTAGTTAGTTAGTTCGTCAGTCAGTCAGTCAGTCTTCCGGACAAGCCGTCCGTTCCAAGGTTAGCATGCTAGCGGCTAGCCGGAGGGAAAGGTTTGTTGGTGTTTTATTAGTGTTCCGAACCAAACGTCGCGAGGACAAAACACGAAAACAAAGACGAGCCCAAAACGAACTTGATGAGCGACTTACCGACTCGGAGGACGACAAAGTGGAGAAAATGAGTAGAAGGCCGAGAGCCAAAAGGTTTGCCCAGGTTCCAAAAGGTGACATTTTTCTTCGTTTTCGTCTCTCCAAGTCAGTGAGCAACGAGACGAAACGACTTGAGGCTCGTGTTGGCGTAAAAAGTTCAACTTGTTGTCGGCAACTTTGATTGGGTCGCGTTCGTTCGTCGTCTTTTTGGCTCTCCAATAACTTGGACCTAACCCCGCCCTCGCGGCTCTCCGCAAATGAGCGGCTGGCCCGCTACTGACGTCATCTTCAACTTTCCCGTAAACTGTCGCGAGCAACCGGTTGGCCGCGCCCCTTTCCCCGAGGCCCACTACACAATAAAAGAACAAAAACACAAACGCAGCTTTCATTTACTTTTGAGTTTACTCTTTATTTTTAAGAAATCAATTATATATATGTACACAAACAAGTAGTGTAATGGCCTTTGGGGGATTCCAAGAAAATTTGCGCAATGTTTCAGTTCATCAGGAGTCAGTTCCGCCGTGTTTTATTTTGACGAAAGAGCAGCCAACTTCTTGTGGGACGGAAATTCCGCCAAGTGACGTCACTTTCCAGTAAAAACTTTCCCTTTTCTTCTCCAAACACGTTGACTTTCACATTCCATTCTCTTGTCTTGTGACCTGTGTTGTCATGTTTTGTGTGTCTTTTGATTCTTTGTGTGTGTAAGTCATTTTTATTCTCAGAATCAGAATCATCTTTATTTGCCAAGTATGTCCAAAACACACAAGGAATTGGTCTCCGGTAGTTGGAGCCGCTCTAGTACGACAGCAGACAGTCAATTTACAGAACACTTTGGAGACATAAAGACATGGACAAAAAACAATTGTGCAAAAAGAGGCAGAGTCCTCTAGCACTTCGAGCAGTTCCAATGACTAATATCGCAATAGTCCGGTGCAATGACCATCGTGCAAAGGGCGCCGAGACTTCAAGGAGTGGATGCGGTTGAAAGTGACGAGTAGCGCGATCATCTGGGACAATGTCGATTGTGCAAATGTTGCAGAGACTCCTCAGTCAGTGTGCAAGTGGGGCAGATGCTACTCTGGCGTGAGTGGCCGGTATATGCAAATAGTGCAGCGTGGCGAGACAACGACAGTGAGTGCACGAGTAGTACATAATTGGCCCCACAGAAATGTGACAATGAACTCAAGTCAAAAAAATGCCAGCTTGTTGTAATGGAATTATAGGTTAGCTGTTTAAGAAGTTGATCGCAAGAGGGAAGAAGCTGTTGGAATGTCTACTAGTTCTAGTTTGCATTGATCGGTAGCGCCTGGCTGAGGGAAGGAGCTGGAAGAGCCGGTGACCGGGGTGCGGAGGGTCCGAGAGGATTTTGCACGCCCTTGTTGTAGTTCTGGCAGCGTGCAAGTCCTCAATGTTGGGTAGGGGGGTACCGACAATCCTTTCAGCAGTTTTGATTGTCCGTCGCAGTCGGAGTTTGTCCTTTTTTGTAGCAGCGGCAAACCAGACTGTGATGGAAGAACACAGGACCGGTTCGATGACCGCCGTGTAGAACCGTCTCAGCAGCTCCGGCGGCAGGCCGTGCGTCCTCAGAAGCCGCAGGAAGTACATCCTCTGCTGGGCCTTTTTGAGGACGGAGTTGATGTCGGTCGCCCACTTCGGGTCCTGAGAGATTGTAATTCCCAGGAACTTGAAGGTCTCGACGGTTGACACAAGGCAGGTGGACAGCGTGAGGGGAAGCTGTGGCGAAGGATGCCTCCCGAAGTCCACGATCATCTCTACAGTCTCGAGCGTGTTCGGCTCCAGGTTGTGTCGGTCGCTCCGCAGCTCCGGCCGCTCCGCTTCCTGTCGATACGCAGACTCGTCACCGTCCTTGATGAGGCCGATGACAGTGGTGCCATCTGCAAACTTCAGGAGTTTGACAGTCGGGTTTGCTGAGGTGCAGTCGTTCGTGTAGAGAGAGAAGAGCAGCGGAGAGAGGACACAACCTTGGGGCGCCCCTGTGCTGATGCTGCGTGCGGATGAGGTGGTCTCCCCCAGCCTGACCTGCTGTGTCCTGCCCGTCAGGAAGCTGTAAATTCACTGGCAGATGGCAGGCGAGGCGCTGAGCTGGAGAAGCTTGGAGGAGAGGAGTTCGGGGATGATGGTGTTGAAGGCTCAGCTGAAGTCCACGAACAGGATCCTCGCGTAGGTCCCTGCACTGTTGAGGTGTTCTAGGATGAAGTGCAGTCCCATGTTGACTGCATCATCCGCAGACCTGTTCGCTCGGTAGGCAAACTGCAGGGGGTCCAGCGGGGGACCTGTGACGCTCTTATTGCTAGTTATTAGAATACTAATCATTATTATTTACAAAAGTCAAAAGTTGAGCAGCGGAAGTAGTAAATACAAACAAAATGTAAGGTCAACAACGTGTTGAACATGCGAAAAGTTCCTTTTTCCTCTCTTACACCGTGTGCGTGTGCGTGTGAGGAAGAGGAAGTTGTCGTTCCGAGTTGGACTGCGCAGCTCCTGTGACGTCAGAGCTCCTGTCCACACGTGTCGCTCCGTAGACAGCTGGACTTGATTGTTCCCCGTTGGGAAAATCCACCGTCCTTCCAATACATCAAAAGACACGCGGCGTACACGTCAACCCTTCCATGATATTGACATACACTACCTACTTTGTGCAATAAATGTCATTCTTCTATTTGATGACTTTTTCTAAATGGACCCAAAGTACACACACATGAAAATCCACATGCAGGTGCTAGCAAAGTTGTCGCTGTTCTGGGTCCAATTTGCCGCCACGTGTGTCCTAAAATGGATTTCATATTTATCAATGTGTGTTCAACCAGGTTCAAAGGTAACAATGAAGGTGTGTATTTTTTTTATGGGAAAGTGGTAAAGTGCTCAAGCGGGACCTCGAACTGTCGTGTTTCTACCGCATTTGCACAGGTTTCCGCGTCCGTCCTTCGCGTTCCTCGCATCCGTCCTTCGCGGCCCTCGCGTCCATCCTTCGCGTTCCTTGCATCCGTCCTTCGCGTTCCTCGCATCCGTCCTTCGCGGCCCTCGCATCCATCCTTCGCGTTCCTCGCATCCGTCCTTCGCGGCCCTCGCGTCCATCCTTTGCATTCCTCGCATCTGTTGTTCGCGTTCCTCGCATCTGTTGTTCGCATTCCTCGCATCCATCCTTCGCGTTCCTTGCATCCGTCCTTCGCGGCCCTCGCGTCCATCCTTCGCGCTCCTCGCATCCGTCCTTCGCGGCCCTCGCATCCATCCTTCGCGTTCCTTGCATCCGTCCTTCGCGGCCCTCGCGTCCATCCTTCGCGTTCCTCGCATCCGTCCTTCGCGGCCCTCGCATCTGTCCTTCGCTTTCCTCACATCCACCCTTTGCGTTCCTCGCATCCGTCCTTTGCGTTCCTCGCATCCGTCCTTCGCGGTCCTCGCATCCGTCCTTTGCGTTCCTCGCATCCGTCCTTCGCGTTCCTCGCATCCGTCCTTTGCGTTCCTCGCATCCGTCGTTCGGGTTCCTCACGTCCGTCTTTCTCATTTCTCGCGTCCATCGTTCGCATTCCTCGCATCCGTCCTTTGCGTTCCTCGCATCCGTTGTTTGCGTTCCTCGCGTCTGTCCTTCGCGTTCCTCGCATCCGTCCTTTGCACGCTTAGGGAAAAATAAACTTTGGTGGTCCCGCCCCCCTCCACCCCTGGCACCCTCAGCCCCTCCCCCTCTGGATGAGAAAACCTCACGCCGCCGACGTTTAGGTTCTCGTCATGACACTTTTGTGGCAAGTCCAAGGATTTTGTGAAAACGGAGCCAACGTGTTCTTCTATTGATTAGTTGCAAAAGCTCTTCTTTTGGCCACGGACGTTGAACGAGAAGGCCTGGCTCTCAATCTGCAGTCTAATTCATCCCAAAGGTGTTCCATCAGGTCGGCGTCAGGACTCTCAACAATATTGTCATTCCGTATGTATCGGGTCTGTCTGAGCAACTCAGAAGGAATTTCAACTAACGCAACATTCCGGGACACGACAAACCGGGTAACACCCTGAAACAAAGGCTAGTACACCCCAAAGACCGCAGACCACACACGTAGAAAAGCAATCTGGTGTATGCGGTCAAATGCAGTGAGTCATGCACAGATACATACTTTGGGGAAACCAAGCAACCTTGGCACAACACAGACGGCGGGCATATGTATATTCTGGACAGGGAAGACAGGTGGTTTAAAAGAGGGCTGAGAGGGGCCATATACACAAAGATGGAAAAAACATCACTTCACAGAGGAGGGGGCTTACACATCACATATCTCCTACTTACGATGCCGTCCTTTCATCCATTCCAAAGAAACAATCATTTTGCCTCCAACAAACAGCACGGCCTCGTTGACCACCAGGCAACTCAATGAGGGAGTTTCCACCCAATGAAAACGTCCAAGATGGCGCCTACCCGTGCGGACGCCTCGGTTACGTGCTCTCCGGCATTGTCTATGCTTTTGGGGACTCGCTTTTACGTGACTCACTTACACAAGGGAAGACTTGCTAAACATCAGGGAGTCTACCCCGGACTTTCATGCACCAACCTTCGCATATCCGCTCACTTTTTTCCCCCGAGTTACTAACCGGGGGGCGGCTGTGGTCTATGCCGCATGGAGATGGAGGCGACGAAGGGGGAAGCGCGCCGCCATCCAGGCGAAGCTCCGCAAGAGAAGATACAGATCGGCGTTTCCGTCCATCCGCCTCGCGAATCTACGCTCCCTGCCCAACAAAATGGACGAGCTTCATCTTCTGACAAAGACCAGTAAAGACTTCAGACGTTCCGCCGCCCTGTGCTTTACGGAGACTTGGCTTTGTGAGGGTGTCCCCGATGATGCCGTAAATGCTTCCGGTCTTCCATCTTCACCGCGCAGACCGCGACATGGAGTCATCGGGGAAAACAAAAGGCGGCAGGATATGCTCCTATATCAACGAAAAATGGTGTACGGACGTCACGGAGCTCAGCACACACGGCGGCCCGCATTTCGACTCGCTGTTGTTGAACTGTAAGCCGTTCTACTCGCCTCGTGAGTTTGCATCTTTCATTCTCGCCGGTGTTTACATTGCCCCCCAAGCTAACACGAATGACGCACTGCTAACGCTCGCTGAACAAGTAAACGAAATGAAAACAAAACACCCAGACTCACCCCTCATTATTCTCGAGGACTTTAACAAAAGCCCTGTGATTGGCTGGCGACTAGTTCAGGGCGATAGCTGGGATAGGCTCCAGAACGCCCGCGACACTAGTGAGGAGAACTTAAATGCTCGAAGCCTACGGTGAAAACAGTGAAAAAGTGGACCAATGAAGCAAAGATACAACTTCAAAGCGGTCTAGACTGCACAGACTGGAGTGTCTTTGAAAATTCAGCTGGCAGCCTGGATGAACATACGGACACCGCCACTGCCAGTGAATTTACAGCTTCCTGACGGGCAGGACACAGCAGGTCAGGCTGGGGGAGACCACCTCATCCGCACGCAGCATCAGCACAGGGGCGCCCCAAGGTTGTGTCCTCTCTCCGCTGCTCTTCTCTCTCTACACGAACGACTGCACCTCAGCAAACCCGACTGTCAAACTCCTGAAGTTTGCAGATGGCACCACTGTCATCGGCCTCATCAAGGACGGTGACGAGTCTGCGTATCGACAGGAAGCGGAGCGGCCGGAGCTGCGGTGCGTGCGACACAACCTGGAGCCGAACAAGCTCGAGACTGTAGAGATGATCGTGGACTTCGGGAGGCATCCTTCGCCACAGCTTCCCCTCACGCTGTCCAGCTGCCTTGTGTCAACCGTCGAGACCTTCAAGTTCCTGGGAATTACAGTCTCTCAGGACCCGAAGTGGGCGACCGACATCAACTCCGTCCTCAAAAAGGCCCAGCAGAGGATGTACTTCCTGCGGCTTTTGAAAAAGCACGGCCTTCTACGGGAGCTGCTGAGGCGGTTCTACACAGCGGTCAGTCGTGTGTTCTTCCATCACAGTCTGGTTTGGTGCTGCTACAAAAAAGGACAAACTCCGACTGCAACGGACAATCAAAACTGCTGAAAAGATTGTCGGTAACTCCCTACCCATCCTTAACGACTTGCACGCTTCCGGCTCCTTCCCTTAAGTAGGCGCTACCGATCAATGCAAACTAGAAATCGCAGACATTCCAACAGCTTCTTCCCTCTTGCAATCAACTTCTTAAACATCCATCCATCCATCCATCCATTATCTAACGCTTATCCGAGGTCGGGTCGCGGGGGCAGTAGCTTTAGCAGGGATGCCCAGACTTCTATCTCCCCAGCCACTTCATCCATCTCTTCCGGCGTGTCCCGGGTCGTCCCCGGGGTCTCCTCCCGGTGGGACGTGCCCGGAACACCTCACCAGGGAGGCGTCCGGGAGGCAGCCGAATCAGATGCCCCAGCCACCTCATCTGGCTCCTGTCGATGTGAAGGAGTAGTACTCCGAGATCCTCCCGGATGACCGAGCTTCTCACCCTATCTCTAAGGGAGAGCCCGGACACCCTGTTCCGGGGGAGGCGGGGGACATGGAGTCCGAGTGGACCATGTTCCGCGCTTCCATTGCTGAGGCGGCCGACCGGAGCTGTGGCCGTAAAGTGGTCGGTGCCTGTCGTGGCGGCAATCCCCGAACCCGTTGGTGGACACCAACGGTGAGGGATGACGTCAAGCTGAAGAAGGAATCCTATCGGCCTTTTTGCCCTGTGGGACTCCTGAGGCAGCTGATGGGTCTGGCTGGCCAAGCGGAATGCAGCTTTGGTGGTCGTTGGAAGCAAAAACTCGGGCATGGGAGGAGTTCGGTGAGGCCACGGAGAAAGACTTCCGAACGGCTTCGAGGAAATTCTGGTCCACCGTCCGACGTCTCAGGAGAGGAAAGCAGTGCACCACCAACACTGTGTATAGTGGGCTTTATAAATAAAACTATAACTGAATCAGAAAAAAGAATGTCAAGAAAAGAAAGTACATCAAGAAAGAATGTCGAAAGAAAAGAAAAAATAAGTAACTAGATCAATGAAACCAAAGAAACTACAAAGATTGAAAATAAAGACAGACAATTGATAAAGAAAAGGAACAAAGAAAAAGAGAGAAACATAATAGAAAAGAGAAAAAAATGAAAGTTTAGAAAGAAAATAGATGAAGGCAGAACATCATCCATCCATCTTCTTTACCGTTTCTCCTCACGTGCTGGAGCCTATCCCAGCTATCTTCGGGCGAGAGGCGGGGTACACCCCGAATTGGTCGCCAGCCAATCGCAGGGCACATAAAAGCTATACCTAAATGCATGTTTACAAACGTTTGACGAGATGTATGCCGAGCTTCGAGCTTCATTCTAATATGTTTGATTGTAGCAGCTGAGCTAGGCGCCAGCACACCCGCAACCTTAGTCAGGATAAGCGCTACAGAAAATGGAGGGATGGATGGATGGATGGATGGATGGATAGCACGTTTTCAATGTATTTTCATTTGAATTGTATTGATATTTAATTCAGTGATTCTATCATATTCCACGAGAGGGAGCCTCAGTAACACTAGTGGTACTTGTTGAATCACCGCTCTATTTTCATAATAATAATAATAATATCCATCCATCCATTTTCTGAACTGCTTATCCTCACGCGGGTCACCGGTGTGCCGGCGCCTATCCCAACTGACTCTGGGCGAGAGGCGGGGTACACCCTGAACTGGTCGCCAGCCAATCGCAGGCCACATGTAAACAACCAGTCGCACTCACATTCACAACTTAGAGTCTTCAATCAACCTAGCATGCATGTTTTGGGGATGTGGGGGGGGGGGGGGAACCGGAGCCACGCAGACATCGGGAGAACATGCAAACTCCACACAGGCGGGGCCGGGCCAGATTTGAACCCGTGAGCCAGCTGTGCTAACCAGTCGTCCACCGTGCATAATAGAAAAGAGAAAGAATGAAAGTTAAGAAAGAAAATAGATGCAGACAACCAAATAAATATTAAAAATAATTGAACAAAAGTAAATAAAAAAGAAAGTACAGAACGTTATACAGCATTGTGCAGAAAGAAAGAAAGAAAGAAAGAAAGAAAGAGAAAGAAAGTAAAGAAACGAATCAATCAATCAATAATCAAAGTAATACCTGAAAATAAAATCGAAAAAGAAAAGAAGGAAAAACATTAAAGAAAGAAAATATAAAAGAGAGAAAACATTTTCAAAGAATGTAAAGACACTGAAAAACTAAATAAGGTCGCAAAGAAAGAAAGAAATATAGAGAGAAGGAATGAAATTAGCTCAAGAAAGAATCGATAGAAGATAAATAAAGAAGGAAAAAAGGGAAAGACGTAAATGAAATGTCAAGCGGAACGTTGGTTGTGTTGCCTTCAGTTCCTGGACGGAGCACAGCGCGCGCGGGACTCAATCGGTTGACATTGCAACAGTTAGCAGCAGTTAGCTGCCGATCGACGCCTAGGTTTGGCCCGCCCGGCCTTTCCGTGGAGCTGTGCGGGTCATGTGGGCCACGTGGCTCGCGTCCCGGCGGCCGTTGCAGTCGGCCGTCAGAAGGGTCGGAACCGTCAGACGAGTCCGAACCGACCTCTTCAACCACAAGGTTAGCCACGTTAGCCTTGCCTAGCTTCGCTACGTAACTCGACTCGATTTCATCAAGACACGGCAACGAGTCATTTGTTTGCCATAAGTTAGTTCAAATGACATCTGAGTGACTCAGATATTGGAATCATCTCATGCAACGATGTTAACCCATCGACACTAAACGCTTTAAAAATAATCTAGTTTATGTCAGTATAAGTTTCCAGGAATGTTCGCAATAGCAAAAATGATGTTGATCATATCCTAAAGAACGACTTGGTCATTGGTGGCACGTGTGTTTAGTAGGAGTAATTGACAAAGATTAAAAAGTGGACTCTTTTTCAATTGTGTTCCTCGCCTTCCATGGAAGGCAAATATTCCAATATCTTGTTCCTGACTGTCACAGAACCTCAAGTCTCCTCAATTACATCTTCATTTGCCTTCAGCTTTTCGTTCTTTCTGTGTTGTGTGTGTGTGTGTGTGTGTGTGTGTGGCGCGCACGCCCGTCTGTCTGTCTGTCTGTCTGTCTGTCTGCAGGTTTCCCAGCAGGTCTCTGCCATCAGCAGTCCTTGTGCGGTCCACTTGACAACAACATGCCAGCGCACGCTACACTTGGGCACACAGGTGACATCGTGTTGTGTGTGTGTGTGCCTGTGTGTGCATGCGTCTGTCTGTCTGCATGCATGTGTGTCTGTCTGTGTTGAACAGTAACGGGAAATGAAAATTGGAAAGTATTCCAAATGCAAATACGGATGCTCATAAATTCACAGTTTGCGCATTCTGGCATAAATGTTATAAATGTTTTCTGAAATGCTTAAATAACAGTATAAAGACACTAAATGCTGACTACATCTAAATGTGCACGTGGATCAAATTGTTGGTAGGCCTCTGTTACTGTAAGGAAATCCCCACAGTGGTCACGGAAATAACTTTAATCTGACAAAAGTAATAATTAAAAATGGAATAAAAATTAACCACTGAAAATCAGAATTGTGGTTCAATAGAATTATTAAAAAAAAAAAAAAAAAAAAAAAAAAAAAACACTCACGAAACAGGCTTGGACAAAAATGATGGTACTCTTAATATTTTCGTTCACAGCCTTTTGACGTAATCCCCGCAATCAAACGATTTTTGTATCTTTCAACCTCCGAGGATGACCAAGCTGCAGAAGATGTCGAGTAGGCAACATTTATCCCATAGTCTGCTGCTGTGGCATAAGAGACCATTAAAAGAGAAAAGGCGTCGCAGGGTAGACAGCTTCGGGGGTTCTGCCTCAGGACCCGGTCCGGTCAGACGGAGCAGAATCCTCCATGGCAACGACTCCGGGGAAGTGGGTCCACCGCAGGTCTCCTCCCGGTCGGTCGTTGCAGAACCCAAACGGCAACAGCCTCAGATTCGGTCAACGTGCCCCTCGGAGAGAGGGGGGAGGAAAAAGGACGAGCGGAAGTAAAACCGGCCAACATGTACTTTAACTAAATGCCAAAGAGTAGGAAAACAATCTTAAATCGGGATTGAAACATAGCAGCTCTAATATCCGTAGGTAGGGCATTCCAGAGTACTGGAGCCCGAATAAAAAATGCTGGCGAGCCTGCGGACTTCTTTCTGGCTCTCGGAGTCACCAAAAGACGAGCGTAGGTTTCGGGACAGAACGTACAGTACGACCAAGTCAGCCAGATATTTCACGGGTTAGCACCCTCTTATTTTATGAGTAAGAAACAAGACCTTCAAATCGCATCTCGAGTAGAGCGGGAGCCAATGCAGTTGGCCAGAATGGGGCTAATATGATCCAACTTGCTCGTCTTCCTAACAAAAGCGTGGACTATGATAAGATGGGTGATATTGCCAAAAATGATAAAACACACTTTTGGTCATATTCTTAATGTGCTTGAGTCAAATATAACGGCAAGAGTTTTTGCTGAGTCACTTTGGGTAACGGTGCTTTTGTCAAAACTCAGAGCGGTGTCCTTAAACAAGTGGCTGTGTCGAGCAGTGTCAAGGTAGCGGTGTACCTGTGTTGTGACTGTAGGTGTGTGTGTGTGTGTGTGCGCGTGCATGTCAGGTGCACAATGTGAAGGAAACGCCGGCGCCCACGGAGGAGGAAGTTGGCGGTTTCACCAAGCTGATTGAGGCCATGGGCTTCACGGGACCCCTCAAGTACAACAAATGGGTGAGGGGTGGGGGATGGGGGGCACATGCAACGTTTCGTCAATGAATGAATGAGCGCGTCAACGTGTCGTTTTTGTTGTGTGCAGAAAATCAAGATTGCGGCATTGCGCATGTACACGTGCTGCGTGGAGAGGATCAGCTACGACGACTTCTTCAACAGTGGGTGGTACTTGTCCGATTTTGACGCAAACAGGAAGTGGCTAACCAGCTGCCGCTTCTTGGAGTGATGTAGCTTAGCATTGGCAGCGCTAACGCTGACGCTTTTGTCTCAGGGTGCTCGCTGCCCGACACGCTCAACTCCTGGTTCCTCGTCGCACAGCTGCATGTGTGGTGAGACGCGCACGCACACATACACTAAGGCTGCCACAAAGGTTTGTTTTGAAGTAGACTAGTAGTCACAGATTATTTTTACAATCAGTCGTCTAATCGGATCGTATTAAATTTATCTTATGGCACCTGCAAGCAGATGCTCTTATCCAATCATCACTTAGCTTCCAGATTGAAGTGTTCAAGGCACTGGTTCTTAACCTGTTCGACTATTGAATTGTCAACGATTTTGATCATTGACGTAATTGTGACTAGTCGACTAATCTTGGCAGCCCTAATGTGCACGTGCACAAATATTCTTAGGGGCAGGTGCTCAAGCCTAAAAAAAGGGGCACATTCATACTATTAAGAAAGAACAAGTTTATATTATTTTTTTTCTGTTAACAATCAACAGAGTTAATAAAGCAACTATTAAGAAAGGAGGTGGAGGGAAGCTTTGGTGTACAAGTCTAAAAAAACACCCAAAATAAAGTCTACACACCCCTGTTCAAATTGCTGTTTTTGTGGCATACCAAATGAGACCAAGACAAGTCATTCAAAACTCCCCCCCACTATTAGTTAACCTATAACCTGTACAACTCAATTGAAGAAAAATGAGGGACGTCAAAACAAACGAGATAACTTGGTTGCACAAGTGCACACTCCCCTCTTATAAATGGGATGTGGCTGTGTTCAGAATGAAGCAATCTCAGTCATGTTAATGAGGGTGCTGTGCCTTGGTCTGTTTTAAAGCTCCCTTATTTTACCAGACCAACTTTTTTCTAGTATTTGCGATGTTCTATTCTATTGGCTCAATGGTGCCTCAGTAAACATGTGAAATATGAATTAAAATCGTCCACGCATTCCAGAGGTTTTTCTGCCGAGATGCCTGAAATCAGCTCACTGAAATTTCGAGCTCATCTACGTCCCTAGTGAAGAGCTCCGCCTACCTCTCCGCTCCCAGGCCGGCGCTGTCAACATAACACACAGACAGGCAACCAATTCGAGGAAAGGACAAAGCAGCTACAAAACTGGGTCAAACAGAAGTAGCTCTCAGAGGGGCCTTTAGTGGACACTCTGATAACAAAACCAAGGTGTTTTTTTTTTAAGGAAATGGACACCTTTATACTAAATCTGTGTTAGAGAGTCACTCTATGGAGGTCTAAATAGCCAAAATATGGGACCGTTCAGCCGGACTGTGCGCCGTAAAATGTGTAAATCCATGCTGGCTGGCAACATATGCTACTACTAAACCAGCTAGTTAGCTTGGCTGCTAGTTAGCAGTAGTAGCAGTAGTACTATCTCTCGTCCATCTTCTGCCACGATGTGTTGAATGAATGGTGCATAACTTTATCACATTCGTCTGCCATGAACATCCATGCAGCTCCTCGGGCACGGCCATCGGACGCCTCGTTCCGCGGAGATTATCGTCTCGGGGGAGAGTACTCCTCCGTGATCCACGCTATCGGCGACTGTAGCCAATTGTACAACTGTGCATATGTGCGTGGGCAGTAATTTGGAAGTCTAAATGGCAGCGGACGTAAACAAATGAAGCTATGCGGCGTAGCAGCATTGCAGCGCAATTATTATTCTTTGATTCATTTTGGTTCAAATGTGAAAATGATGATTCAGGATTTGTTTTTTCAAGCGGACTCGCGAGTGAATCAAAATCACTTCTCAATCGTTCGTAGCTGTACTGTGTGTACATTCATGAGGGGAAAAAATGAGCTTAAATGATTTTAGCAAATGGCTGAAATATGACAGTTAAAAAAAAATCTATGTGGGTCACTGTATATGCAGTATGAATGAAGAAAATAAACGGACTGCAGCAAAAAGGGCCCTTTTTTCCTCCAGGGCAGAAGGGCAGGTGCTTGAGCACCACTTGGGGTCTATGTGTGCACGTGCCTGACGTTTGTTGATGTAGACCAGTGCTTCTCAATTGTTTTCTGTTACGACCCCCCAGGAAGAAGAAAGAAATTTGCGACCCGCAGCCCACGCGAGTACACCTCTATATAACATTGTATATAAAGGATAATCTAATCGTTATAAACAGTGAAGAAAGTACAAAAGAAAGATATCGATCAACTTACAATAAAGAATACATTTATTGTTGTTTTCAGTCTGTAACAGAAAATAAAGTGCATAAACTTCCCTGAAATAGAAAAGAGCGACAGCAATGAGACTCCCATCTACTGCATTGGATGTGCAATTCCACTTTTTTCTAGAACGGCAAGTTATGTTCTTGAGGGTCTCACACGCCCCCCCGTGTCATCGAAACGCAACCCCCATGGGGGTCCCCCCCCCACTATTTGAGAAGCACTGATGTAGACAATCATAGAGAACCAAATTCTATAAAGTGACATTCTTAGAGTATTTTCAAACATGTAAAAGAGAGAATTGCTGCTTTATGGCACTGTAGAAAAATAAACAACAAAATATCTTACTTAAACTTACTACAACAATTTTACAAACCGAGACAAAGGTGGTCTCGCATACAGGGCGCCATTCAAGCTCGGACCGCCACTGCACACTTTTTGAACTTGGAAGTTGTGAGTGATGACTAGCTTAGCCCGACTGGCGATTACTGTGTTAGCTTCGGGGTGTGTGTGTCATGTTCACGGGAGCTGCTTTTTGGGGTCTCAAAGTAGCAACCCGGTACGTGGAAGCGGACTGTGAGGGCTCGATAGTCCGTGGGAATTGCCCAAATGTACAAACTTCTGCCATTTTCTGCAGTTGCATGTTTACACGCTGCTGAGCACATTTCATTGTCGGCAGAAAAGCTACATAGCCTGGCGTTGCAGTCATGTTTACAACTTCCTGGGGAAACGTAGCGTCTGTGAACTCTACTTTGCTATCGCTGCGTGATCACAAAAATAGGTTAACTACTGAAAAGCTATTCGATGTTGAAAATAGTGGCGCTCATGTGACTGAGAAATGTAGTTAACTCGTAGTGTCGCTGCCGTTTGTTGTTGTAATCATAACATTATGTACAAAGCACAGAGTGAGAGCTCTCGCTCTTATTTGAAGAGATGAAGACTGTAAAACCTCAAGCAACCGATTCCCGGCCGAGCGATAGCCGGTCCGCACTTGGACGAGCTGTGTTTCGACCCGTTGTCTATCCGTTGAGGAGTCTGCTACCGATACAGTCGTATTTCTCGCCTTTACGAACCGATATCCCGTCGTAGCGCTTTATCCTTCCCGACGCTAATGTACACACGCATCGAACATACACTCACGTCTTACACACACACACACATTCTCACATGTACACAGAACAATGAAGACTTACAGGTGTGTGTGTGTGTGTGTGTGTGTGTGTGTGTGTAACGCACGACATACTGTATGTCTCACACACACACAGGCACACATTCAAAGTGGCATAAGCCAAGGTAGCACGGTGTGTTCTATTTGATTGACAGCTTATTGATGTGTGGTTTGGCAGGATGTGTCTGGTGCGGATGCGTCAGGAGGGCCGCGCGGGCAAGTACATGTGTCGCTACATCGTGCACTCCATGTGGGAGGACGTGGAGCAGCGCAGCAAAATCATGGGGGTGAGCCACACTTCCTGTTTACATGGCTTCAAGTACTCCGGCGTCTTCATTTTTTTGACAAGACTCGCTTTACTTTCATGTGTGTTTGGGGTGGGGAAAAGATAGCGGGAGCGCACCAGTTAGAGGTGTGCGTGCACTGTAAAAGCATCTACCATACGGTTATCTTCGATTTTCTTCTCGGCGCTGCTGACTTGAGTTTTCCCTCTGAGGGGCTCGCAGACGCGAGTAGCCCCGAGCCTCAGTCGATCGGTAAAGAGAAGCCTGCGGCATTCTGGGGCAGTCTATACCCTGGGCCACAGGTTATTCGGAGTCTAAAAGCGCCAGGTACGTTTAGCTGGCCAGCCCGGGCCGAGCGATCCGCCGTCACACTTTAGTTATGTGGGCTAAGCACAGCGGCGTGATCCAAGGCAAACGCAGTCGATGCGGGCCTTTCACATCCACGTGAACTCAAGTATTGTACTTCAGTTCAGTTTGGACAAAGGGTGAGTACTGGCCCTCATTTTCATTTTCAGTCCACCTCCACAATAAGAGAAATCCGTGCCATAGAAGTACCCTATTTCAATACACCCTAGGCATGTTTTTGTCGCATTGACTGCGCTTACATTTTTTGAAAGGTCAATAAAAACACATAAAACAATCCAAACACATTTAAACACATACAGTGCCACCAGAAAGCATTCATTACTTTTGCCACATTTTGCTGTGTCACTGACATATTCGAAAGCTGATTTGAGTATAGTGTTCTCCTTCAAAAATCTACATAGAATATCCCATAATGACTAGGGTTGGGCATCCAGAACCGATTGCAACTGGGACTAACGTTCTAAACTAATTGTTCCAATTGAAATATTGCGGAACAAAAGTGTGTGTTAACTTTGTTCAAATGAATGACCGGTCGCCTCGGTGCGACACTTGTGCAAAGGAGGCGTTGTAGACGATGTGTAGCGTCTGACGCGCTCCGAGCTTCGGTCGAGTCAACTCTCAGTCACCTGGGTGAGTGAAACAATAAAATACCTCTATGCCAACATGGAGACGGCTAACAACGTAAACGGTTGGTTGCACTTTTGCACTGATGCTTTTTAGCGTTTATTTTAGTCTTCGACGTAAGCGCCGATGACAAAAAAACAAAGCTTCACCGTAGCAACGTTACATCACGATGAATTGAGACAAAATTCACATAAACATCTCACAGTATCACAAAGACGGACTAACCTTGTAACCTCATCGGTGAAAATCGGGAAAGGAATCAGCGTTTTAGAGCATTTGATTCCATCCATTGAAGAAATAAATCACCGGTGCCGTGTGAAGTTACTTTTCGTGTCAAAATGCTGACTTCCGGTGACTTCTCCGCCACCCCTTGGTCATCTTGGCTGTGCGCTTTCGGTCATTGTCGTGTCGGAAGGTGAATCGACGCCCTAGTCTGAGTTCCAGCGCACCCTGGAGCGAGTTCTCTTGAAGGGTCTCATTGTTCGGCAGCTGTCGTCTTACCCTCTGTGCGGACTAGTCGCCCAGTTCCTGCAGCCGAGCAGAAGGCAAAAAACCGGCGTGATGCTGACAGCAGCGTGCTTCACAGAAGGGATGCTGTTAGCCAGGTGATGAGCAGTGCCTCCTCTTCTCCATATATGACGCTTGCAAAAAGTTCTATTTTGGTTTCATCAGACCAGAGAATTTTGTTTCTGCAGGTCTAAGGACGTTACGGGGGCCTTTTGGCAAATTCCAAGCGGGCTGCCATGTGCCTTTTAATGAGAAATGGCTTCCATCCGGCCACTGTACCATAAATGCCTGATCGGTGGCGTGCGTTCTCCTATCTCTGCAAGGGAACACTGGAGCTCCGCCCGAGTGACCATAGGGTTCTTGTTCACCTCTCTGACCGAGGCCCTTCTTCCCCGCTTACTCAGCTCGGTCGGACGGTCAGATCTGGGACGGGTCCCGGCGGTTCCGAACTTCTTCCGTTTCCGAATAATTGAGACCACGGTGCTTTTCGGGACCTTCGATGCTGCTGAAGTTCTTTTGTATCCTTCCCCAGATTTGTGCCTTGACAACATCTGGTCTCGGAGGTCTGCAGACAATTCCTTAGACTGAATTTCTGCTCTGATGTGCACTGCCAACTGTGAGACCTTACATAGACAGGCGTGCGCCATTCCAAATGACATTCAATCAACTGCATTTACCACAGGTGGACTCCATTCAAGTTGTAGAAGCATCTTAAGGATGATCAGTGGAAATCACATGCACGTGAGCTTTAGTTTGTCATAGCAAAGGGTGTGCATACTGAATGTTTACATTTTTCATACATTTAGACACATTTTTGAAAGAAAACTATACTTAAATCAGCTTTAGAATAAGTGTGTAACATAGCAAAATGTGGAAAACGTGAAGGGGTCTGAATACTTTCTGGTGGCACCGTATTATATATTGAGAGAGAGAGAGAGCCAGAGAAATGGATAACAAATCTTGTGGAAACGGTATGAAAAAAAAATTGAGGAACACATTACTGTAATTAAAATCTGCAATATAGTGAGACTGTAAAGCATGAAATCCCCCCCAGGAAAAGAAAAATTCAGACTCAGAGATTTTTCTCACTTCAAGCCACGTGTTTACCAACGCGTTACTTCCTGTTTAACGCATAAATGTGGCACAACGAGAAGTTGGAAGTTTTTTTGCTGTCTGGCGTGCGTTGTGCCGACTCAGCAATTTGAACACTGACTCTTTTGTCAGCTTGGAAAAACACACGCCGAGAGTGAGTGATGAAACGATCCCTGTATCATGTTGCCCATTTTGCTGCTCGGCCGACTTTAACGAGCACGGCTGGCCAAACATAAACAAACATCCCTGCTAAACTTCATCAGTCGTCAAAAGGAGCAAAATCCAAGTAAAATTAGAATACAAAAGTCAAACGAGTGAAAGTTGTTTCATGCGGCGATCAAAGTAAATCAAAGTACAAAGGTGATGCGAAGGCATGAAGGGCATCGCATAATAGAATACATTGTAATCGTATTGTTGTACGGCTGGGCGATTTGGCCTTACAGTAAAATATATATATATAGTTTTTTAAATAAAATGATGATGCCCACTTGAGATTCGTAAAAATAATTTAAATAATACAAAATATACAAGACAATATATTTTCTGAAGGGTCAGCGTATAATGAACCGAAGACCGTCAGCACAAAACCAAGATACGAGCCGATCCGTCGATTTTGATTTTGTTTTATGTGCGCCCCTTTATTACTACTGTGTTGTTGTTTTTTTCACGGCGCTCTATCAATAAAGTTGAGTACAGACAATGTGAAGACAAGTGCTTACTCTTGGAAACAAAATACATCATCCTTAATAAATTCACAATTGAATTGTTCAACCATTTGATGAGCTTTCAACGCTGGAAGCTGCAAAAAAATAATGGATGAAAAAAAAACATCCTAACTGACAAATCGAGCGGAATAAATGAATGAAAGGGAAGTGGCCCAGTCCTGGGAGATTGTTTGTTGTGTGACGCCACCTGGTGGATGGATGCGTAAACACTGCTGAAGACATTTTGGGTCCTTTAGCGCAATCATGAGGAGAACGCTACTAATGGCATTAAGATGATGATGATGATGATGATGATGATGATTGTGTGGCTGCAGATCGACGCCATCCATCGAAAAGAAGCCCTCAAAGCCATGACCGAGACGTTCTACGCCGCCTTGTTTGGATATGACGAGGTGCGTGTGTGCTTGCGTGCGTGCGTGCGTGCGTGTGTGCGTGTTGACGTTTGTGTGTGCACGCGCTTAGGGCATCCTGTCGGGTGACGGCATCCTGGCGGCCGCTCTGTGGAGAAACTTGTTCAACTGCCAGTGTGACGACCCCGCCCAGTTGGAGCTCATGGTGGAGTACGTGCGCAAGCAGGTGTGTGTGTGCGTGTGACAGGCATGATTCATATTGATACCTAGAGTGTGTGCGTATGCAGCCCTAAGTGTGTCACGTTGAGCTGCTTGCTTTATTAGTTTCCAAAGAAGTGACCAGCAACATTTTGATTGGCTGTCTAGCATCCCTTTGATGTTTTGTTGCCGGACAGGTGCCACGCGCACACCCGCTGGCGGTCTTCGTTTTGAAGTCCGCCCACGCTAGCCGCTCGCTTCGTTGGCCTTGGGTCCTCACGGCTCGCCCGTTGTTGGATTTGAGATTATTGCTGCAAATGTATCCATCGACCGCTACATGAGCGAGGACCGTGTGAGAGTTGGAGCAAGTGCAATGTTAGCCTTCGATCGACTCATTCAATGCCGGCCCTCCTGGTTAGCATGGGTATTTGGATTCTTAGTCCGTAAATGGCAGTGAATGAGTACATTTTGAATGGTAATTCATTGAGGATTCTTGTTTTAACAAAAAAGGGGAAATTTTTCTAATAGGAATCAGAATTGCGTTTAATGGCAGAAGCGAAGAATTTGTAGCCGCTCGAGTTTGACACCAAACGAGCCACGAGAACAAAATATATTTTTGTACATTTACAACAAAAACAAGTACAAAGAGTCATGACGCAGTATCAAGTGTGATTCTGACAGCAACAAATATGCAAACGATCCAGAGAATTGTCAAGCTACTTAGTCAACCACGTATTTTCACATTATTTGAAGAAAAACAGAGGAAAAATTGTACTTATGTGGTGGTTGATGCAAGTTAAAAATATATATATTTTCAAAGGTTGTCTGGTGTCAGCAGAAAGAAAGCAAATCACAAAATGGGGAAAAAAAAACTAAGAGGGGAACTTCCGTCGTTTTCTGTAAGCGAAGAGAAAAGAAAACCGTTATAAGTTGTCATTTTGTGGGGGGGGGGGGGGAGAGTCGGAACGGTTCATACGCAAGAGAGGAAACGCTCAGCCGATGTGTGATTTTCATTTGGTGGTTTTTCAGATGCAGTTCATCGACACACTGGACGGCGAAGACTTGCTCCTGACTGGCGAAGTCAAATGGCGCCCTCTACTGGAGGAGAATGCTCAGAGCATCCTGAAAGTGGCCACGCCTACGTACAATGACGCCGGACTGTGACTTCCTGTCTCCTGCGTCACCTTGTAGATGTCACGTTTCCGGTATACGATGCCGGCCACACGGGGGCGCTATTGCACTTACAGGAAGTGACCATCGCTCTGATGTCCTTTTAGTCTCGCGTATCAGACGTATTTTTCTACCCGAGTTGAGCATTTTTCCACATTTTGTCTTTCCGACCCTTCCTGAGGAACGTGTGTGCGTCAAGTCAAATAAAAAGTCTAAATGCCAATTGACTGCTCGTTCTACAGTTGCCACGGAAACCAGCCGCCGACGAGGTCGTGTCCTGTCCGCCTCGTTCGGAAATCGTCAGACGGGTTTGCTTATTTGGGCGGCGGGTGACCTGCAGCCCGTCCTGGACGCATTGGGGCGAGAAGCGGGATACACCCTGGACCGGTCGCCAGCCAATCACAGTCAGAAAACAACTTGCTTGCTGGGTACATTTGCGCCATCCGATCCGTTCCGTCAATGGGGGGCGGTTTTGTAAACTCGACAAACTTCAAAGGTTCACGACTTGTTCAAGATGTCACGTGCGTCAGTAGAGGCGTCATAGTTACGGTTGATCTAGCCGTAAGTGACGTTATTGTTACGTTTGCGCAATTGACGTGAAAAATAGTGTCTGGGGGGGGGGGACAAAGGGTGTGTTCCATTGTTGGCCACCGGGGGGGGTGGGTGGGACGCGTTGTCGCCCAAGACAAAAGGGAAAAGGAAACCAAAGAAGAAGTCCAACCCGGAAGTTAGTTCTTCCAAATTGTCACCGAAATCTTGTTAAAGCTTTCCAAAATGGTAAGAAATGATTACTAAAGTGCGAATTTGTATGTTTATATAATGAGCGCAGGGAATGTGATGTGTTGTTTGTATGTTTATATAATGAGCGCAGGCAATGTGATGTGCTGAAATGTTACTGGAAGACGTTTTGTTTGCTGCTCGGGCGTTGTCAGGTTAGCGCGACATTGGCACTAGATTGTTGAGGCATTTTGTCATGGAATTGTCTAGTTTTATGCATTATATTGTAGAGCACAGTTGTAATAAAACACTATGATGAGATCCAAAGGGCACGTTTTTCACCAGCCAACGTCGAATCACGACTGGCGGATGCTGCTCGCTATCGTTTTGCCTCGTTAGTTGATAAAGATATTTATAACCTGTACATTCAAATAGACGAGATCATTGGATAGAGTGATACACGAATAAAATGAGCCATAGTTTGTAAGAAGTGACTTAAGGACTTTTTTATTTTTTATGAAACCACGCCTGCGTTTGCGAATGCTCTACGGCTGCCATTCACAAGTGCACAATCCAAAAATAACATTTACAAATCGTTGAGTACGTACCAAATTGGGTGGCATTTTCCATACAAGTACCTAAGTACATAAGCTAACACTTCTTCAAAGTATCCGACAAATTCGTACTCACCTTCGACTAAATCATTGTTTTTTTCTCCGAGCAAAAGCTTCAAACAGTGCAGCCATTGTAGCGAAAATTGAAATCCAACAAAACTTAAGTGGAGGCTGATCTCGGGCGTTACAAACGGGAATTCCTTTCCGCGAATCCGAACCTCTAGGCGGCAGCCAAATCAACAGACGCTAACATGAGGCCTATATTTCATGATCATCATAAGTATGGTCAATTGTTCAAGTATGCGTACTAGTATGTACAGAAGGATGCTAAGTGCCAAAGAAAATGTAGTGAGGGATGTTAAAGGTACAAGCTAAACATGGATGAAATGCTACTTAATGTTGTATTATTCTGGCAGTTGGGTAGCTTTGTATTGTTTGTTGTTGCTTAGGCTGAAGTGGAGGAGACCCTGAAGAGAATTTTGGGCCAGAAAGGAGTTCAGGGCCTCATCATTGTCAACTCTGACGGTGAGATGACAAAGAAAGTTGCTATTTGTTGGCCGGGTTGGGAATCATTCGCTACTCCCCAATCCCAATGAAGGGAGGTTCATGTCACGGACCGAGATAGTTTCAAATGTCCACTGCAGTTGCTTCATTCCCTGTCTGGTAAGTGGGGAGTGATTGCCAAAGCTTTTGCTAGTCATTCGTTTACTACTCCCTCATCACTAGTTAGCCATTTTTATATTGCGGACTGAATAGTTCACTCCAGAGTCCGCTCGAAATCTAAAGACCAGGTGTGTCAAACAAATGTTTGTCACTGTTTCCCTCAAGAGGGCCGTTGACTGTGAAACCATTTAATTGTTTAGTCACCTCATAATACTATTACATACAGTTTTGAAATCAGAAGTCAAAGGTAATAGTTTGTTCAACTTAGTTACTGTAAACAGTAACAGTCACTTGCAATAGCGCAACAATACTATTTATTATATATGGGAATTTGAGCAAGAATCATATGCAAGTTGACACAGATGACTTGCTTTTGCGGACCACATCAAATGAGTTGGTGGGCCAGATTTGGCCCCGGGGCCTTGAGTTTGACACCGGTGCTCCAACCCAGACAGTGATACATTGAGGGCACTATATAGAGGCTAAACTATAAAAAACTACTAGAGGGGCACCAATGAATCGATGAATCGACCACAAATGATCAAATTAACCAACAACTATTTTGAAAGTTGATGAATCATTTGGAGACCTTGCCTCACTGAAAAATGAAATTGTCCAAGTCCTCAGCATGTCAGCCTCAACAGAAAATATTCTCCAATTTGTGTTGTCCTCCATGGAAGCAGAGTGATTATCCTTTTATACAAATCAGACATTTGCAAACATTGGCTTTTGCTGTGCAAAACACTGATAAACATCTTTGCTGATTTTCTGACGTGTTACGGAGGAAACCAGGAACTGAATCACTGTTAATTTCAAATAATGTCCTGCATTTGAATAAAGGGATGGATATTAAAAAAACATATATATATATATATATATTTTTAAATCCGATTCATCGAAGAAATAATAAGCAGCTTGACACCGGGGAAGAGAATATTTGTTGAGTTCGGTCTGACGGCTGTTTTTAACTAATTTAGGTGTGCGGAATCCAAAACCGATCTCAGTTTTTCTCTATCACGTCAAGTCTTTGAACAAAGTGGAATGAAGGAAATCTACATCTATATCAATAAAACACGAAGATGGAATAGTCACAAGCTTTGAAATCTAAAATAAAATCGCAATGGAACTTACGGGTTACAAGGTTAAGCGAAAAGCCAGCACAAATCCTCTTAATTCCTACTATGCTAGCTTTCTGTTTGCAGATATTGATAGTGCTGATCTATTGGGAGCTCTCAATTGTGACTGCCACGTAGCGTTAGATGAGTCCAATCGTAATCAGCTGGCAAGTCTTACTCCAGCTGATCAGTGGAAGCTGTGGGGGAAAAACTGACTGCACTTTTGGAATCAGCATGCAATCTAACTCAACACCATTTATTGTTCCAATTGTTCCCCAGCGATTAGTTGCAGCCGTTTTCACATTCCAACAGCACTACAAAAGGGCGTAGCGGGAGGGCACCGGTGTGAGGATTGCGCGTGAACCTTTGTTTGTGTCAGGAATCCCGATCCGCTCGACACTGGACAACTCCAGCACGGTCCACTACGCGGGTCTGATCCACCAGCTGGTCCTGAAGGCCCGCAGCACCATCCGCGACATCGACCCCCTCAACGACCTCACCTTCCTGCGGCTGCGCTCCAAGAAGAACGAGATCATGATCGCGCCAGGTCAGGTCGGGTCGGGTCGGGTCGGGTCCTCCTCGTCGCCGTCACAACGAGTCGTGTTAACGTGATGATTGCTTTGTGCTTTGCAGATAAGGACTATTTCATGATCGTCATTCAAAATCCATCGGACTGAAAACGTTCTCGTTTTTAGCATCAGAAGAAAAAAGTGAAGATGGCACTTTTCTCAACGAGATATGTCCAGCTTTTCCTTTTGCTCGTTCCTCCTTTTTTGTGTGTTTTGTGTGTGCGTGCAGACAACATGACAACCTTGTCGTCGGCATGCAAAATGTTTTCAATAAACATCCGTAACATCTTCACTGTCTTCTTAACACTGATCGCTCCACTTCTGTAGTCTCGCCCGGGACTGGTCTCTGCTCAATGTTAAGGCACTTCTTGTCCGACGGACTGGTCGCCCATGTCAGGGCACGTAGACAAAAGGACTGACTGGTCGCTAGCTATTGACACCGCACGGAGGCAAACGGAAGTGGTTGTGAAACGCGGGTTCTCTTGAATTAGTGGAAGCAAAAGGCCACCGGAGCACGAGAAGAAGACGCGAAGCCAGCTCGGGAGCCTCAACTACGCACGTGCTAATTTCAATCCCATTCACACTTGAATGCTCATTTCTTTTATTTTCTGAATGATGTTTCAGTCACTATTGGGACATATGAGCAATGTACAAAC
Source organism: Phyllopteryx taeniolatus (assembly GCF_024500385.1). NCBI lineage: Eukaryota > Metazoa > Chordata > Actinopteri > Syngnathiformes > Syngnathidae > Phyllopteryx > Phyllopteryx taeniolatus. Next base: position 31,797,958 of record NC_084510.1, read on the forward strand.
TGGGCCCAGAAGATTCCAACGTGGAACCTTGTTTCTGTGAGAGAGAGAGAGAGAGAGAGAGGCGCGAGCCACGTTCTCCACTGTGGAAGAAATTGCTAAAAAAAAAAAAATATGCTTTTTGGAGGTCTGCAACATCGCATCGCACAATTTGAGGTTTTTCACTGTGGACAAAAAAAGTCATTTACCCCTGATGATTGAATCCGGAGATTTTTCAATTGTGGACCATCTTGGATAGTTCCACTACAGAGTCGGCGATTTTTAGATTGTGGACCGTCCCGGATGGTTCCACTTCAAATGAGTGAATGATTCCAAAGCTAATGGATTCATCATCCCCTCCTCCAAATCCCTTTTCACTGGTGCCTGGTTTATGGAGGGCTTGATGTTTTAGAACCCCCACGATAGATGAAAATCTGCATGGTAGATCATCGACCATTAAGGTACATTTGGAATCTTAATGACCGTCCCTGCGCACCGATGAACCTTTCTCGACACGTCCTCGTAGGGCAAGGGCGAGCGAATATTTTTTAGAGTCCATTATTCCAGTGTTCAGATGAAAGTGATTTTGCATGATGAAACCAAAATACGCATATGCAGTGGCGGTATCATTTTTGTGTCCAGATGTATGTGATATCACTTGAAAGCAATTTCTATTTGCCACAACTCAGTTTGTGTTGTGACAAAAATCCAATGATGGAAAGAAACATCAAATTGTTTTTCTGTATGCCCGCAATGCATCATGGGATATCTTTGACGTCTATTGAGCATTTTTGTTCCCCTCGAGGGCCCTATACGAAGTAACCTATATTCACGTCACCTCACTCGAGACCATAGATTGGATGGATGGATATTATTATTATTATTATTATTATGACAATAAAGCAGTGATTCAACAAGTACCACTAGTGTTACTGAGGCTCCCTCTCGTGGAATATGATAGAATCACTGAATTAAATATCAATACAATTCAAATGAAAATAAAACGTGCTATCCATCCATCCATCCATCCATCCATCCCTCCATTTTCTGTAGCGCTTATCCTGACTAAGGTTGCGGGTGTGCTGGCGCCTAGCTCAGCTGCTACAATCAAACATATTAGAAGGAAGCTCGAAGCTCGGCATACATCTCGTCAAACGTTTGTAAACATGCATTTAGGTATAGCTTTTATGTGCCCTGCGATTGGCTGGCGACCAATTCGGGGTGTACCCCGCCTCTCGCCCGAAGATAGCTGGGATAGGCTCCAGCACGTGAGGAGAAACGGTAAAGAAGATGGATGGATGATGTTCTGCCTTCATCTATTTTCTTTCTAAACTTTCATTTTTTCTCTTTTCTATTATGCACGGTGGACGACTGGTTAGCACAGCTGGCTCACGGGTTCAAATCTGGCCCGGCCCCGCCTGTGTGGAGTTTGCATGTTCTCCCGATGTCTGCGTGGCTCCGGTTCCCCCCACATCCCCAAAACACGCATGCTAGGTTGATTGAAGACTCTAAGTTGTGAATGTGAGTGCGACTGGTTGTTTACATGTGGCCTGCGATTGGCTGGCGACCAGTTCAGGGTGTACCCCGCCTCTCGCCCAGAGTCAGTTGGGATAGGCGCCGGCACACCGGTGACCCGCGTGAGGATAAGCAGTTCAGAAAATGGATGGATGGATATTATTATTATTATTATGACAATAGAGCAGTGATTCAGCAAGTACCACTAGTGTTACTTAGGCTCCCTCTCGTGGAATATGATAGAATCACTGAATTAAATATCAATACAATTCAAATGAAAATACATTGAAAACGTGCTATCCATCCATCCATCCATCCCTCCATTTTCTGTAGCGCTTATCCTGACTAAGGTTGCGGGTGTGCTGGCGCCTAGCTCAGCTGCTACAATCAAACATATTAGAATGAAGCTCGAAGCTCGGCATACATCTCGTCAAACGTTTGTAAACATGCATTTAGGTATAGCTAGTTGCTATTTAACTCGTGTGTGTGTGCAATGCATTTGGTTGAATCATGATACAAGTGTGCTTTGTTCTTCTATATTTAAGCAGTGTTAACATTCAAAGTGCATAATGTTACAGTGGCTTACAATAATATGAAGTATACTTTTTAGGAATGAGACCTCTGCCTCGTTTTTGATGAACATCTGGGCCTACTGCGCTACTGTATTTGAATGTGGTTCATGATGGTGGTACTTGGAGCGCCAAGTAGTTTTCCAGCTTTTAGTCGGTGTCGAAAATGGGAGAATCACTTTGCAGTATTTGGGTGCCGGGGCCTCGCCCACGTTGGCTTTGCGACTAAAATGGCGTCGCTGTCTTTTGCGTGGAGAAGCCAACGTCACTGAAGAGGAGTCACGTGTCTTTGGTGGGGGAAAATAACAGCTAAAAAAAAAGACAAAAGCTTGTGTTCGCCGTCAGCAGCAGCAGCAGCTTGTTTTGCTTGTTCTTTCTCTCTCTTCGCTCAGGCAAGAGGCTCCAAAGTGTTCACGACCTTTTTCGTCAAGTTTAACGTTAACTGTCGCCCGCAAGCCGCAAGATGCCGTCCGACAGAGCCTTCAAGCAAAGGAGGACTTTCGGTAAGAACAGCAGCATGCTAACGAGCTAACATGCTAACGCGCTACCCGGCCGCTACGTTGACAACATTGCGGCTCGCTCACATTTTCAACGTCCAATCGAGACTGTGACATTTGAAGGGGAAAAAACGAAACAAATAAACCTCGTCAACCTACAAGTTGGAAGACTGTGACGTCACCACACCTGCTGAAAAAGGCAACAAGAATCTAAGCATGATTTCTTTGAAATGTGTTTTAACAGCTGAACGCTGCAAAGAAGTCCAGCAGATCCGAGAACAACATCCCAACAAGATCCCTGTATGTACGCACGCACACACGCAGGTTCCATGTGCATTTTACACACTGACACACAAGATGCATGTGTTTTTTTTACACAAACGCACACATACACATCCGTGTACATTTTCCACATGTGTGCCAGGTGATCATGGAGCGTTACAAGGGTGAGAAACAACTTCCTGTTCTGGACAAGACCAAGTTCCTGGTCCCTGACCATGTCAACATGAGCGAGCTGGTCAAGATCATCAGGTGTGCGCACGCACGCACGCACATCCGCTCTGTTGATGTGATTGCGATTGACGGTATTAGGTTGGTTGGGGAGTTTTTTGGTTTTGTTTGATTGCTCGCACTCGACTCGGGCGCCGGCGGCGCGGCCTCGCTTCTGCTCGCTGACGATGGCGAACGGTCGTCTGTCTCTACGTGTGCCCTGCGGCTGACTGGCGACCAGTCCGGGGCGTCGCTTGAGGGGGGAAAAACATTCCACTAGAGGGAGCCTAAGTAACACTAGTGGTACTTGTTCCACACTAAGAATCACTGCTCTATAATAATAACAATAATATCCATCCATTTTCCGAACCACTTATCCTCACGTGGGTCGCGGGCGTGTCTATCCCAGCTGACTCTGGGTGAGAGGCGGGGTACACCCTGAATTGCTCACCAGCCAATCGCAGGGCACATAGAAACAAACAACCATTCTCACTCACAGTCACACCTACGGGCAATTTAGAGTCTTCAGTTAACCTACCATGCATGATTTTGGGATGTAGGAGGAGACCGGAGTACCCGGAGAAAAGCCACGCAGGCACGGGGAGAACATTTAAACTCCACACAGGCGAGGCTGGATTTGAATCCGGCTGGGTCCTCAGAAGTTTGAGGCAGATGTGCTAACCAGTCGTCCACCGTGCCGCGTAATAGACATGTTGGTGATGAAGAAGTGATGGGTAAGTACGGCATCCGGGAAAGGAACTTGGAGGGACAGATGGTGGTCGACTTTGCAACAAGGATGCAAATGACTGCAGTGAACACTTTCATCCAGGAGAGGCAGGAACATAGGGTGACCTACAAGAGCAGAGGTCGAAGCACACGGGTGGATTACAACTTGTGCAGACGATGTCATCTGAAGGAGGTTAGCGACTGTAAGGTGGTGGTAGGGGAGAGTGTGGCGAGACAGCGAAGAAGATGACTGTGGTGGTGGGGAGGGAGATTAGGAAGACAAAGGCAGAGCAGAGAAGCACGTGGCGGAAGCTGAGACAGGACGAGTGTTGTGCGGCTTTTCGGGAAGAGGTGAGACGGGCTCTCGGTGGACGGGAGGAGCTTCCAGAAGACTGGATCACTCCAGCCAAGGTGATCAGAGAGGCTGGCAGGAGAGTACTTGGTGTATCTTCTGGCAGGAAAGGTGAGAAGGAGACTTGGTGGTGGAACCTCACAGTACAGGAAACCATACAAGGAAAAAGGTTAGCTCAGAAGAAGTGGGACACGGAGAGCACCGAGGAGAGGCGGAAGGAATACATTGAGATGCGACACAGGGCAAAGGCCAAACAAGAGGCATATGAGGACATGTATGGCGGGTTGGACACTAAAGAAGGAGAAAAGGATCTATGCAGGCTGGCCAGACAGAGGGATAGAGATGGAAATATGTTGACTGGTGCCAGCAGTGTGCTAGCTAGATGGAAAGAATACTTTGAGGAGTTGATGAATGAGCAAAATAAAGAATCGAAGAGGCGAGTGTGGTGGACCAGGAAGTGGCAATGATTAGTAAGGGGGAAGTTCGAAAGGCATTAAAGAAGATGAAAAATGGAAAGGCAGTGGGTCCTGATGACATTCCTGTGGAGGTATGGAAGCATCTCGGAGAGTTTTTGACCAGCTTGTTCAATAGAATTGGAGCGCGTGAGAAGATGCCTGAGGAATGGAGGGAAAGTGTGCTGGTGCCCATTTTTAAGAACAAAGGTGATGTGCAGAGCTGCGGGAACTATGGAGGAATAAAGTGGATGAGCCACAATGAAGTTATGGGAAAGAGTCGTGGAGGCTCGACTCAGGACAGAAGTGAGTATTTGCGAGCAACGGTATGGTTCCGTGCCTAGAAAGAGGACCACAGATGCATTTTTTGCCTTGAGGATGTTGATGGAAAAGTACAGAGAAGGTCAGAACAAGGAGAGGACGTTGGCCTAAGGCTCGCTTGAGGTACGTTCACATACTTTGACTACGATACGGCGCACAAGCAGGCAACAAAACGTTATGTAGCCTAGCAAGCTAGTGGTACCCCGAACGGTTGGACGTAAACATGCCGCCGTTCTGTCTAATCGTGCTCTAAAGTTTCAGTGTGGGTGAAGTCATTTAATGCAAAATAAAGTCATTTAAGTACAGTAAGTTGGCAGCCATGATTTGTGTCACGTTGTGATGTTGGTCTGACCTGACCGATTAGAATCCCCGATCTGACGAGAGCAGTGATTTGCAACCTTTATGGAGCCAAGGAACTTCTTTTACAATTGAAAAATCTCACGGAACACCAACAAACAAAAATGTCACAAACCGTGGAGACATGAATGACTGCGTGTACTTCCTGCCATCTAACAGAAGACCATTTCTCATTTGTTCTGTCTGTCACTAACCTCAGTAGGATAAATAGAGGAACAAAGATACATTTATTGTAAATATAATTGTTTGAGCAATTAAGTGCACACGTAAATGAACAGGTCATTTAAATAGACACTCCATCTTGTGATTGGTTATCGTTTTTTTCCAACTCGCTGATCGTGATCGTGGAAAGCCTCGTTACTGGTTTGGCCTGGAACATCTGTCAGAAAATTGGTCCAAATGTGAGTCCAGGTGTTTGCCGATGTCTTTATTTTCAGAAATGCTCGAATATTTACTGTTGAGAGGCTGCAATCGGAGGATTTTGACAATTGATTGTTTGTTGCACCTCGAACCCCGTTCATCGCGGGGGTTCGCTGGAAAGTACCCCGGGAACCCTCCCTGCGAGAAGCGCTTCTTACTCGGAGCTCCCACCCGCAGGCGCCGTCTTCAACTCAACCCCACCCAGGCCTTCTTTCTGCTGGTCAACCAGCACAGTTTGGTTTCCGTGGCGACGTCCATCTCAGAGATTTACGAGCAGGAGCGCGACGAGGACGGCTTCCTGTACCTGATGTACGCCTCGCAGGAGACCTTCGGCTGCGCACGCTCACCAATTCTTTAATTTTCTTTGAACAATCTTTTATTTTGAAGGGTTGGAAGAAGCATCTGGCACAGTCAGGCAAAATGGCAAAGTTGAATATTAGCAGCAGCTATCCGGTGTTCGTTAACGTCAGTCTACTTTTGTTTCCCGATGTCAATAAAAGTAGATGTAGGCTATTATAATAATGGTATTCTATTTTTGCACACAGTCACAGCAGCAGTTGGAAATCGGTGATCTGGCAATGTCGGCGTGCATGCTAACAGCCACGCGCAATCTTGACTAAATTTACAATCGGGCTCACCAGGCCACACGTGTGAGATGCGTTAGCATTACGACAACACGTCGACGAGGTTTTTTTTCCCCGTCGATCAAAGAGCACGGCCAGGCAAATGTTAAGCTAAACCGTGGCGCCCCTTTATCCGCTGTTTAACGTTGTCAATTGAAGTAAATGCCAAGTCGGAGAATCTTTTCTCTTGAAGTTGACTTGCCGGTGTGTTACTGCAAACAGGAAATGGGGAGGCGTGTCACTTCCTGTAAGACAAACGAGCATCTTTTGCACTGCAAACCTAAAACGTCGTCATTCCTGGTAGGAACACGACAAACCTCGCACATTCAGTTTGTTTTTTTTATTTTACTATTGGAATTGAGAAATCTACAAACCAAAATGTGAAATGTGTGTGTTGTGATGATGTGAAGTTGTACTTAAATGTTGTCAATAAATGTCAACTTGAAAAGCTAAGTGGAAAACTGCTCAGATTGTCATTCTTCTCCGTGCACGTTTTATTGAAAGACTCAAAAAGCCCTGGCGGAGGTTTCCACATTGAGAGGAAGCGGAAAAAAACGTTTTGTGGGACATGACATTCTTCTCACATACACTGCTAAGATCCCTGTATGTTTCGCACGCACGCATGTTCATTTGAGGGGAGGTAAAAAATAAAGCAACCAGTTTGCAAAACATTTAATGGAGGACGTGATGACATCACAGCAGGTTAGACTCGTGACCTCGGCGGCTCTTCACGCGCCCATCGGACAAGACGACCATCAAACAACCCCCCAAAAAAAAGGCTCCGTGGCGAACGGTAACAAACGTGTCACTTCCTGCGGCCTCACCCCCGAGTGGTCAGCTAAGGCGGCGTCAGCATCCCGTCTTTTCCGCCCTCAAGCGTGGCCCAAAGGTTCCCCAAAATTCAAAATGTTGACGGCGATGTGCGACAGGTGGTCTTCTTAAGCCATGCTGAACACACAAACGTCACATCACATCAACGTTAACGACGTGTCACGGTGTACATGGGTGAGTGTGTGTCTACGGAAGTGTGCGTGCGCGACCTGTCGATGAGCGAGTCCCTCATGCTGGTGGTGATGGCGGCGGGTTGCGCGGCGTCTCCCAGCCTGAAGACGCTCTCGATGACGGACATCTCGGTGCTGGTGGTGTCCAGTCCGCAGAAGGCGCACCAGTCGTTCACCACCATGCCCGCCGCGATCACCTCGCTGCCCCGGTTCACCGTGCCCGTCTGCGGGCGCGCACGCACGGTCCAAAATTACCACTTACCAGGCGCCAAATTGCGACTAAATGATCCGTTTGGCGAGGGAATCTCAGAGCGCTACTCGCCATGCGGCCAGTCAATGTTTGTAGTACCAACGTACACAAACATACACGTGCCAATCACCGTGCAGCGGCGCGTGTGATGGAGCCAGTAATAATAGAGCAGGGCTCAATCGAACTGACGGAAATGCGCGCGAGAGCAGCCAATCAGAGACGTGCTTTTCCGGCAGCGGGAGGAAACGCAAGCCGCGCCTCCTCGGCTAACTCGCGCCGTAGTGAGATCTTCGAGACGCCGTCTCGGCTGTCCCCGGCGCCCTGCCCTCGCCTTGGCGACGTGGGTCCGCGAGTACACGGCGCCGTCTCCAAAGTAACGCGGCACAATGCTATTACAACGAGCCGACACGTAAGGTACGTCTGCGCCCTCGAAAGCGGACAACATTGTGTTTATTCGTTGGAAGAAGTAGCAGCCAAGGGATTACGTGGAAAGCAAAACAAATAAAAAATAAAAATGCGATTGCAGTCGTCAGTACAGCCTGTCACTCTCTGTTGCTAGCATGGGTCGCATTAGCAGTTAGCCATGGCTAGCGGTGAGGCCAAGAGCAACAACATGGATGTTCAAACTATTTTTTTCTTATTGCTGTTGTTTAATGTTGCTGTGACTTCTCTCAGTCTGCATCCGACATATTACCACATTATCGAAATGTGTGGAAAATTAGGGCTGCGCACACACATAGATATTTTTGCGATATATTGCGCAATCCTATGTAAAATGTTGAGATCTTTTGGCTGGTAAAAAATATGCTTGGGCAACGCGATCATTTCAGCCCCTGCACACACGCACGCCCACCAACACGCTGACGGAAAGGCGACTGGCCGCGGGACTCGCAAGCACTCACCACCAGGGGGACCTGCAGGAGCGAGGACAGCTCGTCCTGGTCCTCGATGGAGGTCTTGGGGTGCACCAGACCGCCCTGGTTGCTGAAGGCGCAGTACGAGCCCACCAGGACCTGATCGGCCACCGTGTGCCGGAACACCTCCACGTTCAGGGTGTCGCTCAGAACCTCCTCCGTCTCCTGGGGGGGAGACAGCAAATCTGTCAGCCGACTGCGTGCGGGCCCCCGCGTGTGCCGGTGCGTGCGGTCCGGCCAACCCTGTCCAGGTCCGGATGGACGAGCGCCACGTAGTCGTTGCACGCGATGACGTTGCCGAGCGCTGACAGACGTTCTTCCACTCGCTGGATGCTCACGGAAGAAGGGAGACAGTTTCGGATGTGCTGCAGTTCCTGGTCCGTCGTGTTGTTGGGAACCAGCAGCCCGTGGCGGTTGCCTGGAAACGAGAACGCCGGCAAATCACCACACGAGAGGAAGAACACCAGGAGACCTGGCGCTCCCTGATGCTTCGCTGACCTCCGGCAACTCGCTCGAGCGACAGGAAATGAGGCCAAGCGGCGCTCGGACTCACCCACACACATGCGTCCGATGATACGACAACCGGCGATGGAGGCGTGGACCACCGGAATGCTCTCGGACAACTCTCCTTCAAACACGCTAAGGAACGACACAAAGCGCATCGGTGACATCGCCGGCCGGGACGCCGTGCCGTCACCTGGCCTCACCTGTAAAAATTTTCCGCACCGCCGATGGCGACCAGGCAGTACGTGTTGGTGAGTTTAGCAAAGCAGCCGATCTCATTGTTCTTCTCAAAGGAAGCTCTCACGGCCATGACGTCACTGTGAGCTCCAACAACAGCCTGAGGGTGAAAAGGCAATTTTGTTTACATTCAGCGTCAAGCATGACTTTTCAAGTCCTCGGGCTATTGCCTCCAAAACTACTGATAGCTCTTGTGTAAATGCCATTGGGGGGGAGACACGTATATTTGGAGACAAGCCCTCTTGCATGATTCTGGAAGATCATTTATATACAGGCTGAAGAGTAATGGTCCTAAAATTGGCCCCTGAGGGATTCCTGTTTTACGTTCAGACATGCAAACACCAAAAGCATGAAAAAGATTTTTGTTTAACTTTAACATAAATTAAGCAATCTGCAAGACTCTAAAGAGTACAATAAGGCAACAAATATAATTAAAATTCTTCATGCAGAAAAACTTCTTTAGACGGCTCAAGTACATGTTGATGTACAAATTTAAGATTGAAATGAAATGTCGCTCCTTTCTTTGCTTTTTTGTTCCGGCCTCCAACTGGAGCCAGGCCCATCTCCGCCTGCACCTGATGCCAGCTTCAAGCTGTGCCACATGAATAGCATCCTCCTCTTTAAGCACTCTCATTCTGGAAAAGAATTGACTAAAATCATTGTCTGTTTCACTTCATTTTTTATTATTACCAACTTCAAATGCTAATCCAAAAATGCATCCTCCAGCAAAATATTAAGTACAATATTTTTCGGTTTTTATTGGCCATTTCTGAATTTGAAGTTAGTTCATTCTGTGTTGTGACATAATCCTTAACACCGCTCCGTCGCTTAAGACATTTAACATTAACATCAGTAAACTAATTAGATAATTGTAGCCGTGTTTCCTAATTAATACAAAATCTACTAGCGGATCAGCTCTTGTCACCGATGTTCGTGTGCTTGGCGGTTCCACTTGGGACCGCGACCGGGGCCCCGGGGGACCCGCAGCACCTCAACGTGAAACTACAAAAGACCGGCGCAACAAATACCACACTGGCTGATGTGATTGGCACAAATGTTGCTTAACGGAAGCGTAGCAATAGAGGATGTCCGCTCCAGAGGTGGGGAGAGGAGCCAAACATTGTTACTGGACAATCATGTGACTCAAGTAAAAGTAAATAAGTCCTCCAAGAAATTACTTCAGAGTAAAATGTACACAGTTAAATTATTACTCAGGTACTGAGTAAATAGTGAGTAACGTCTTGTATTTTTTACCACAGCATGAACATCTATTTTTTTTTTTTAAATTCAAAATAAAATGTGAATGTACAAATTCTGATGTTGCTGTGTCTATGCACAGTCAAAACTACAAAAAAATAAAATAAACCATCTGCAATTTATTGCACGGTGTTTTCTCAAGTTAGAAGTGATCTGAAATGTCCACGTTTGGGCAGAAAGTGCCAGACAAAAACTCATCGGAGCTATACGATTTAGGTAAATGGCCTATTATGAGTTCAAAACGGCAAATTTTGCCGAAAGGCGACTGATTTGCATGTATGTACATTGAAAAGATAACGCATTGTTCATGATTCATAGGGTATTTGATTTAAACACACGAGAGAGAAAAAGAAATGAGAAGCCGAATGCTCGGCGTTAGCACCCTAGCTAACCGGCTAGTTAGCTAGCTGACGAGCGGCTCGTTTGAAGGCGGTGACGTCACACATGCACTTAACCGGACACGTCAAGTGTTGTATGGCGGGAATAAGAATCTGAACTATACCTGACGGAGAAAGTTTGATACTTCTTTCACCGTGCGCGTGTCTTCTGCGGCCTCACGTGTTCACTTCCACTATGCCTGTACGTGATTACGTCATGTACGCCAACACCATTACGTCAGGACGTAGGCACGTCTCCCACCGTGTTCACGTATCACATTTCTCCAGAATAAAAACAACATGGCCCTGCCCATACTGCTTTCCCCATGAGCGCTCCCAGGAATAAAGTGGATTGGGTCAATCATCTTCATCATTATAACTTTTAATTCTATTACTGATGTGATTAAAAGAAGTCAATAACAAACACACGTGGTAGAGATGTTGAATTGAAAACAAACTTTTTCTTTGAAATCGTCACCAAATCAATAAGAGCACGTCTGTCTATTCGATTGTACTCTATGTGGAAAGTACTTTTTGAATGTTGTTGTTGTAGCGCAGGCAGAAAAGTGACGCTCATTAGCCCCGCCCCCATGAGCCGGCAGCGGAAGTGGATGCGACCGAGGTCCTCTTGGTCCTCTTGGCCCTCTGCGGATTCTCGTTCTTGCTCAGGAAATTTGAAAAAATCATCATAATAAGTTCTTGCTCAGGAACTCTCATTTTCAAGGCGAGCGAGATGCACCGGAACTACTTGAAGGATAGGTCGTTCGAATTCTGCAAAATGCTTCGGGTTGGAAAGAAGCGAATTGCTGTATTTTTTGTGATAAGGACATTGAAAACTTGGGACATCATTTTTTTTGAGTTACGAAGCAGTACAGACCTTTTGGTTGGATATGCAGAGCTGGCTATCTCTCTCAAAATATTGGACTGTCACCTTGGACGATGGAGTCCATTAAGTTTGTCAAGGACAAGAATTTGGATTTTGTTGTTAATAGGGAAGTTTTTTTATTCACAAATGCAAATATTTCAAGACAAACCCCTGTTTAAGTCATTGGTTGAACGAGTTTCTGCTTTGGTACAAATCTTTGAAGTTTGTAAAGCATAAGAAAGCCCTTAAACTTCTTTCTCTTCTTAGTAGATTTAACTTATATTTATAAAGCCCTCTTCTGTATTTGATTTATTGATTTTTATTTTTAAATTAGTCAGTTTCTGTGACGTTTCCACACACAAAAAAGATCTCTTAAAAGTAAGAGTTGTCACTTTGCACTAATCTGCTTTTGCCAAACTTTTCGTCTCGTTTACATTGCGATTGTAAGTACATTTGAGTTGAGGTCTTTTAAAAACAACAACAATTTGATTAATCCCTTCGGGAACGCTGCATTGTTTGTATTCCCAAAATATCATCACAAAATAAATATTGCCAGGAGGTACGACTTAACTTCCATTCTGTGCGAGTGGTGTTTACACACGTAAATAGACGTACAGTATTGAAGTGTGAAACCAATAAATACATCAATCAAACATGGCCGCGTGAAGGCGCGTCAGATAGCTAGGTAGGATAGGACACGCCCATTTTTCAGCTCCGTGCCCACGGCGACGGTAAGCTTGGGAGGTCGAAGTCGTCGGCGCCCAAAAAAACAGAGAAAATTCAAGAAAGCAAATCAAAAGAGCACGTGCTAGCTACATCGTGCTACATACGGCTGCGTAAAATGACGACAAGAGAACCGGAAGTCCTTATCGTGTGTAAAAAATATATTTTTGCTTTAAAAAAACAAATGTGTGTCTAGATAGTATACGCTTCGGCGTTGACAAAACTGTAACCTGCATGAAAATCGGTTATGAAAGGAGCAAGTTCGGACTGAAATGTGTCCGTGTGTTTGCCTTCTATGGGAACGACGACCTCCCCAACATGGCCGCCACGCAGCCACGTCGGTTAGTCGTGCAACTGCAGCGCGCTGGCGTAACTCGTCATCATATCTATGGGTTCCTCTCTCCGGCACAATCTTTGGTGCAAGCCGGAATCCCCGCTTGGAAACAAGAAAAATCACCCCGCATTTGACGGCGCATCAAACGTAGGTGCAACTTTTTATTACATACATACACTTAATGTGTTTGTAAATATTCGTGAGATGTGATCATGTCATCATGTTCAGGAGTGAAGAAGGATGGGAGGACAACAAAGTCAACAAGGCCAACAGCAAGACCCGCCCCCTGCCGATATTGCCCAATCGCAAGGTCACATCGTCACACACGTATAGTGTATAAAGATGTGTACAGTCAACAAGTTGTGTGACGTGTGTCCTGGCCCCTCCCACAGAGGCTGGAGCAGAGCTGCCGCAGTGTATGATGGGAAACAGGAAGGTCGACGACATGCGCTACCTGATCTCGTGCACCAACTGGTACTGATGAGAGATGACGATGCGTTCAGGGCCCTCTGTTCTCCCCGTGCCTGCGTGGCTTTTCTCCGGGCACTCCGGTTTCCTCCCGAATCCCAAAAACACGCATGCTAGGTTCATTGACGACTGTAAATTGCCCGTAGGTGTGAATGTGAGTGCGAATGGTTGTTTGTTTGTACGTGCCCTGCGATTGGCCGGCGACCGGTTCAGGGCGTACCCCGCCTCCTGCCCGAGGATAGCTGGGATGGGCTCCGGCACGCCCGCGACCCGCGTGAGGAGAAGCGGCTCACAAAATGGATGGATGGATTTGTAAAACGCGTGGTTCATCGTGCACATTGGGTACGCTGGCGCAGCTTGCAGATTGGGTAAGTCCAACATCAGCGGTCATGTGATGATGTCATATGTGAACTGATTGCTGTCAAAAATACGATCAAACATTGGACTTTATTGATGTGAAAGTAGAGAATTGAAGATTATTGTGTCATAATAAAAACATAAAAATGTCAAAAAGTTCAATATTTTTCAAATTAGGTTCTATAGTCACGTGTCCAAAATATATTTGTATTTTTTATTGACGCAAAAAGTTTGCAAGACCCTGTCAAATCAGAATCCGAATCATCTTTATTTGCCGAGTATGTCCAAGAAACACACAAGGAATTTGAATCCGGTGGCTGGAGCCGCTGGAGTGCGACAACAGACGGTCGATTGACAGAGAACGCTTTGGAGACCAAAAAAAAAAAAAACAGGCACTCAGCAATAAAGGGTTGCTAGTTATCTGGTAATGGCGGTACACTTTTGAAATTTTTTTGGGACAATTGTGCAAAAAGATGCAGAGTCCTCGAGCACTTCGAGCAGTTCGCATGACTCATATTGCAATGACCATCGTGCAAAGGGCGCCGAGACTTCAAGGAGTGGATGCGGTTGAAAGTGACGAGTAGCGCGATCATCTGGGACAATGTCGATTGTGCAAATGTTGCAGAGACTCCTCAGTCAGAGTGCAAGTGGGGCAGATGCGACTCTGGCATGAGTGGCCAGTATCGGTCAACCACAGAGTTAGCAGCAGCAAACCAGACTGTGATGGAAGAACACACGACTGACCGCCGTGTAGAACCGCCTCAGCAGCTCCCGCGGCAGGCCGTGCGTCCTCAGAAGCCGCAGGAAGTACATCCTCTGCTGGGCCTTTTTGAGGATGATGTCGATCGCCCACTTCGGGTCCTGAGAGACTGTAATTCCCAGGAACTTGAAGGTCTCGACGGTTGACACAAGGCGGCCGGACAACGTGAGGGGCAGCCGTGGCGAAGGATGCCTCCCGAAGTCCACGATCATCTCTACGGTCTCGAGCGGGTTCAGTTCCAGGATGCGTCGGCCGCACCGCAGCTCCGGCCGCTCCGCTTCCTGTCGATACGCAGACTCGTCACCGTCTTTGACGAGGCCGATGACACTGGTGTCGTCTGCAAACTTCAGGAGTTTGACAGCCGGGCACGTCGAGGCGCAGTCGTTCGTGTCGAGAGAGAAGAGCAGCGGGGAGAGGACACGACCTTGGGGCGCGCCAGTGCCGATGCTGCGTGCGGATGAGGTGGCTTCCCCCAGCCTCAGCTGTGTTGCTAAACCAACTTGCCAACGTTGTACAACGTTGTAAGAAAATGGCCAAGTATCTGAAATGAAACTTCAAAACGGTGAAAAATCACCCAATCATCTCACCTCTGGAACGCTGTGGGCGTTTCCGCTGACCACGCCCCCCTGAGCTTTCAGCTGTCACTCAGATATGTTCGTACGTTGAGCACGTGCCTGAAGGAAGCGAGAAGCGGCTAACTGTTAGCCTATTGGCTCTATTGTCGTGAATGACTTCCTGGACCTGTTTGACAAACCCCCTTCCAAGAAGTTTCTCGCTGCTTTTTGCCAGCTGCAGCCAGCTTCCTGCTTGGCTACGATTGCGTCACAATCGCCGAGTCCGGGAATCGGCGCAACTTTTGGTTTGACGTGGGAAATATTCAAGTTGAACGCGTCTGTTTTTCCAGCAGCTTGGGGAGTGAAACTCGCTCTTGAAACACCACAGGATCATTCGTACAGACGATCCGTAATCCTTTGAACAGTGGGTGGCGATCAGGCCCGATTATTGGAACGCTTAATAAGACATTTGACATTTTGTCCGAAGCGAGGCAAAATACGGTGGATATTAAAAGTCCGCTTGTTTGTTTGTGCAGTTCCAGCACCCCCTGTTGGCGAGTTTGGTACTGTCGTGTCGTTTTCTTAAAAGACCCACGCAAACGCAATGAAACGTCACAAGCTCAAGTTCCCCCTCACATGACTACAATCAATATTGATGTGCGTGCATTAGTTATTGGTGACTGGAGGTTGTCTTTGTACGTTGGACTTATTGCTACCTGTACTTTTTAGAACTTTATACAGATGACGTCATATTATAGAGGAGTCATTTACACGCAGTGCTGATGTCGATATTTCTGTTTTGTATTTGTTCTCCAGAAACCACACAGAGTAAACATTGGAAATAGAAAACGTGGCCTGGTTATTGCTCAAATGGACAATATTATCTTGGAACTGGGCGAGCCGCAGCAGTCAAGCCCCGTTCAAATGGCAGTTTATCAGATTTAAAAACAACAACAACAACAACAGACCAAGTTAATCGTTTCAACAGATTTTCCTCAGGAAGATGACTGAAAATGGAATGACTTCAATGACTCTCAAAGTGATATCGCTCATTTGGATGAATGCGTCCAGTGGGCTTTTCGATGTTGCCTGGAAAACAGTTGATTCAAATCAGAGCAACCCTTTCAAAAGCTCAAACTCATAGATTAGCCCACAAGGTGGCGCTTCCACGTCATACTGACAAAAACTAGAACGGAATGGCACATGACCAGAGAGAGCCAATCACAAGCGTCGGTTTAAGAAAAAGGAACTGATACTGAAAGAAAGTCTCATGAAACTGTTTACATGTAACTCAAATTGGAGTCATGGAAATGTCCCCAAAGCCTCCCACACCACGTGTCTTCTTCTTTGTTTTTGTTTTTGAAAATCCATTTTGGAGGGCTGTCCGGATCTTGCCAATGTCACGCGTTGGACATTTTCTCCTCTTGATGACTGACTGTATTCACTCGGTTATGCGGCGTCTTGGACCATTTCTTGATTTGACCTTCATTTCTCCAGGTGAAGCAATCAAGAACACATTCTCTTTTGCAATACTGACCTGGCCGTGAAACAAAGCCAAAAGGCCAAAGGTTGTGCTGAAAGATGTCATGACAGGAAAGCCTACAAGAACATCTTGACTTTAACTGGAGTGAATTAGCGGAGCTTGGAATGGTGGCAGGTGAGCGCTGACTGACATTTCACACGATCTCGAATGTTGATCCATTTTCTGGAGCCGACTCTTGGCGAGGACTGCCAATGGCAATGGCTGTTTATCCCCCCCCCACCGATCACATTTCATATTCCACAAACAGGGATACCTCGAAGGTCCCGATTGATGTCGGCATTTGCCCGTCCTCGATTGGTTGATGAGAACAGAAGCTGCCCAAAATGGCTGACGGAACAAGAGGAGAAATTGCCTTGGTGACCTACATTTATATAGAAAACAAAAAAAGACCAAAGTGGGCATTTTGAGGGTAGGTCGGCCAACACAGTCGCTGGTTGTCTTGTTTCGCCTCCGTCGAGGGTTTATTCGGCACTTTCAGAGCACGACACAAAGAACTTTATGATACAGCAAGTTTACAGGGAGAAGCAGAAGAAAAAGGGGCGGTGGCCACAGCCATTTATGGTCATCTTATCCTTTGAGTGCTTTAAACTTGTATTCATTTCATTTGTGTCATGTTGTTTGGTGCCGTTCAAGTGAAAAGTGAAGCTGCTGGGCGATCGTCAAGTTAGTCCGCCACTGACCTTTTCCTTCGGGCTCGTCCCTTGAGGGGTCGCCACAGCGCGTCCTCCTTTTCCACGTCAGCCTGTAATCTCCTGCATCCCATCTCCTCTCCAACACCGACGGCCCTCATGTCTTCTTCCCTCACGACATCCATCAACCTTCTCTTTGGTCTTCCTCTCGCTCTCTTGCCTGGCAGCTCCATCCTCATCATCCTCCGAGCAATACACTCACTAGTTCTCCTCTGGACGTGTCCAAACCATCCAAGTCTGCTCTCTCCAACTTTGTCTCCAAAACATCGAACCTCGGCCGTCCCTCTGATGAGCTCGTTTCTAATTGGATCCAACCCGGTCACTCCGAGAGCGAACCTCAACATCTTCATTTGCTCTGCTTCCTGTCGTCTCTTCAGTGCCATGGTCTCTAATCCGTCCTCACCACTGTTTTAAAAACCTTGCCCTTCATCTGAGCAGAGACTCTTGTGTCCCACGACACCCCTGACGCCTTCCTCCACCCGTTCCAACCTGCTTGGACCCGTTTCTTCACTTCCTGACCACACTCCCCATTGCTCTGGACGGTTGATATATTCTGTCTTACTTCGGCTCATCTTCATTCCTCTGCTTTCCAGCGCATGCCTCCATCTTTCTAACTGTTCCTCCACCTGCTCCCTGCTTTCACTGCAGGTCTCAATGTCATCTGCAAACATCATGGTCCACGGGGATTCCAGTCTAACCTCATCTGTCAGCCTATCCATCACCACTGCAAACAGGAAGGGGCTCAGGGCTGATCCCTGATGCACTCCCACCTCTAGCTTATACTCCTCTATCGCACCTCCAGCACACCTCGCCGCTGTTCTGCTGCCCTCGTACATGTCCTGTACTATTCTAACATACTTCTCTGCCACTCCAGACTTGCGCATGCAGTACCACAGCTCCTCTCTGGGTACTCGGTCATACGCTTTCTCAAGATCTACAAAGACACAACGTAGCTCCTTCTGACCTTCTCTGTACTTTTCCATCAACATCCTCAAGGCAAAAAATGCATCTGTGGTCCTCTTTCTAGGCACGAAACCATACCGTTGCTCGCAAATACTCACTTCTGTCCTGAGTCTACCCTCCACTACTCTTTCCCATAACTTCATTGTGTGGCTCACCCACTTTATTCCTCTATAGTTCCCGCAGCTCTGCACATCACCCTTGTTCTTAAAAATGGGCACCAGCACACTTTCCCTCCATTCCTCAGGCATCTTCTCACGCGCTCGAATTCTATTGAACAAGCTGGTCAAAAACTCTCCGAGATGCTTCCATACCTCCACAGGAATGTCATCAGGACCCACTGCCTTTCCATTTTCATCCTCTTTAGTGCCTTTCTAACTTCCCCCTTACTAATCATTGCCACTTCCTGGTCCACCACACTCGCCTCTTCGATTCTTTATTTTGCTCATTCATCAACTCCTCAAAGTATTCTTTCCATCTAGCTAGCACACTGCTGGCACCAGTCAACATATTTCCATCTCTATCCCTCTGTCTGGCCAGCCTGCATAGATCCTTTTCTCCTTCTTTAGTGTCCAACCCGCCATACATGTCCTCATATGCCTCTTGTTTGGCCTTTGCCCTGTGTCGCATCTCAATGTATTCCTTCCGCCTCTCCTCGGTCCTCTCCGTGTCCCACTTCTTCTTAGCTAACCTTTTTCCTTGTATGATTTCCTGTACTGTGAGGTTCCACCACCAAGTCTCCTTCTAACCTTTCCTGCCAGAAGATACACCAAGTACTCTCCTGCCAGCCTCTCTGATCACCTTGGCTGGAGTGATCCAGTCTTCTGGAAGCTCCTCCCGTCCACCGAGAGCCCGTCTCAGCTCTTCCCGAAAAGCCGCACAACACTCGTCCTGTCTCAGCTTCCGCCACGTGCTTCTCTGCTCTGCCTTTGTCTTCCTAATCTTTGCCTTTCTAACTAATCTTTGCCACTTCCTGGTCCACCACACTTGCCTCCTAGCACACTGCTGGCACCAGTCAACATATTTCCATCTCTATCCTTAATCACCCGAACCTGCTGCACATCCTTCCCATCTCGATCCCTCTGTCTGGCCAGCCTGCATAGATCCTTTTCTCCTTCTTTAGTGTCCAACCCGCCATACATGTCCTCATATGCCTCTTGTTTGGCCTTTGCCCTGTGTCGCATCTCAATGTATTCCTTCCGCCTCTCCTCGGTGCTCTCCGTGTCCCACTTCTTCTGAGCTAACCTTTTTCCTTGTATGGTTTCCTGTACTGTGAGGTTCCACCACCAAGTCTCCTTCTCACCTTTCCTGCCAGAAGATACACCAAGTACTCTCCTGCCAGCCTCTCTGATCACCTTGGCTGGAGTGATCCAGTCTTCTGGAAGCTCCTCCCGTCCACCGAGAGCCCGTCTCAGCTCTTCCCGAAAAGCCGCACAACACTCGTCCTGTCTCAGCTTCCGCCACGTGCTTCTCTGCTCTGCCTTTGTCTTCCTAATCTTTGCCTTTCTAACTAATCTTTGCCACTTCCTGGTCCACCACACTTGCCTCCTAGCACACTGCTGGCACCAGTCAACATATTTCCATCTCTATCCTTAATCACCCGAACCTGCTGCACATCCTTCCCATCTCGATCCCTCTGTCTGGCCAGCCTGCATAGATCCTTTTCTCCTTCTTTAGTGTCCAACCCGCCATACATGTCCTCATATGCCTCTTGTTTGGCCTTTGCCCTGTGTCGCATCTCAATGTATTCCGTTCGCCTCTCTTCGGTCCGCTCAGTGTCCCACTTCTTCTCAGCTGACCTTTTTCCTTGTATGATTTCCTGTACTGTGAGGTTCCACCACCAAGTCTCCTTCTCTCCTTTCCTGCCAGAAGATACACCAAGTACTCTCCTGCCTGTCTCTCTGATCGCCTTGGCTGCAGTGGTCCAGTCTTCTGGAAGCTCCTCCCGTCCACCGAGAGCCTGTCAAGATGAAATCCACCTGCGTGCTTCTACCTCCGCTCTTGTAGGTAGTCCGCCACGGACTAAAAGTGCAATTTTAAAGTTCAAAATAAGAGCATAACCAGAAGTGCTATATGCGCTGCTTAAATGTCGCTGTCTTAACATTATTTTGATAGAATAGAACAGAAGGCCTTTGTTGTCACTATACAAACATTTGCTTTGTAAAGTGTAGTTCTATCTTAAAAAAACACACCCACAAAACTAAACCCGTATACACCAAGAGACAGGAGTTGTATTCAAGGGAAAAACTGAAAGAAGTCAAAGTATTTTTATGAGGTTAATCTATAAAATTTGGGTACCTCAAGCATTTTTCTTGTTTGTGTATTATTATTTGAACTGTCACGGAGGTTGTGCATGGGTAAGTAATGTCACAGTTGCTGGAGGAGCAAAACTTGCAATGCAGTTGCTAGATGATGGTGTGCGTGTGCGTGTACAGGATTGTTTGTTTGGCCGTATGCTTTACCGACGAGTAGCGACGCCAGTAGACGTGTATAAGTGCCCTGTTAGCAATAGCCAGTAGTTAGCGTTTCATTCGATATGTAGTGAAAGATGCTGCGTAGCAATTGCGAAGTTAGCGGCTAAATCCATTTTCGGTCGCGGGCGTGCCGCAGCCTATCCCAGCTCACTCTGGACGAGAGGCGGGGTACACCCTGAACTGGTCGCCGGGCACAAAGAAGCAAACAAGTCAGGGACCAAACGATGGTAACAGATCAAATGTTAAGAAATGTTCAAATGTTTTTCTCCCTTTTCACAAGAGTTGAAACGGAAGCAACAAAAAGCTTCCAAGAAACTTTTCAATGTCTTGAAAAAAATGATACAATTACAAACTGTTTAAATATTCACATTTTTAATGGTTAGACAATGACAGTTTTTGTTTCATAGAAGAAAACATGAGAGCTGTATTGAAAAAATGTTTAATCATAAACCTAAAAAAAAGGAGTTTGTTTTTATTTCATTGATTTAGTTTGATCACAAAAAGCAAAAATGCAAACAACTGTGTTCTTCTGCAGAATGTATGTTTGCATCGAAGAATATAACAAAGCAAATATGTACACAGCTGCCTGTGACCTCCGCCAAGGGCAAATTGCGACAGCGCTCACGTTCCGTTTTGTATTTGCGGGCGTCTCACGCTGACGACGAAACGAGTCACGGAAGCTTTTCTTTGCGCAGATGCTCGGCTCCGTCCGACGATATTGCATCGACACAAATATGCGCTCAAGCCTGTGTGTCCTCTACCTGGAGGGGGAACTCAATTTTGGGGACTTGTGAGCGAGCATCCTTGTGTGCTCGATCGACTCCTGGAGTCCTTGTGCTTAGAGGTCACGAACTTTGTTTTTGGCCTTTTTGGTGTGCGCGTGTGTGTGTGTGTGAGAAGGGTTTATTGTATTACAGAGTGTATTGTAAGTGCTTTTGATTTTTGAGGCTGTGAGATGATTTTGAATATGTGATCATAGTTTGCGCTGTACAGTAGTTAGTGTTGATAAATGATCAACCCGTCTCAACATGAGCTGTAAAAATAAAGGACCGACAAGATACTTTATCACGAAAACCTTTTTGGCGGAGGGTTCTGGTTTCTAACCCCCGCGAAGAGCGAGGGTTGACTATCATCAAAAGTCACATTAAAGCCAAGAGAATTCTTCTGAAAAGAAGAAGAAAAAAAAACAACTGCATTCATGCGTTCACACCCAAAATGACAAAGTTCTTCCGTGGCTTTCCAGACGAGTTTGTGGTGTTCGGGGGCCTGATTTACTAAGATCCCAAATTGCACGTTCACGCGTGATCTACTAAGATTGCCATCTTTTACTGAGATTTAAAAGGCAAACAAATATATCACTGAGTACAGAAAACAAATCTATCACGCCGATAATTTGGGGGAAGCCAGCAAGCGTATAAAAGCCGTCTTTTGCTTGATTGAACTCATCGCAGGGGTGTAGAATTGTTTCAAACCTGGGACGGCGCAACCCAAAGAACTGCCCTGAGAAAGGCTAGCACCAGTTGTCACAGTGCACCAAAATGCGCCAGCTGCAAGGAAATGCATGGGTGACATGGCATGACCCCTTCTTGTGAGTGGCGAACGAGCCAGCCCTCCAATCATTCACAAGCTCCAAAACTGCACAGACGATACGGCGCAATCATTTGTTTCTGGCGTTTCCAAAATGTTTCCTTCCACAAGCTGAAAGGTCACGACACTGCAATGGCTCGGACGCGCTTTTTAATGACAGAACATCGCAATTCCTGTCAGATTGCGGGCGCTAAACGACTCTGTTTGCAGACAGAGTCGTTTCTCCCACGTGGCGCAAAAGGAGCTGTATTGTATTTTGGCGGTTTGGCAAACGCAATCGTGGTTGGTCGATGAGGGTCCAATATTGTGCCTTTTTCAGTGATGTAAGTTCAATTAATTTTGAACTCTCGCATACGAATTAAGTTTTCGAAAAGCCCCTCTTAATAGTTCTGAATGAGAAAATATTGACAGCTTAATTTTCTTTCAATTTCAGCTTTGATGTTGAATTTATTCAATGCAATGTCTTGGTATCTTTATGGCGAGTCAAATATAGAATCTTTTTTGTTGTCCCATTTCTGTGGGGCCAATGATACTTGACTCGTGCGCTCCCTGTAGTCATCACCGCCACGCTGCGCGATTTGCATATCTGTTGTTGACCGATACTGGCCCACTTGCACACTGACTGAGGAGTATCCGCAACATTTGCACAATCGACATTGTCCCAGATGATCGCGCTACTCGCATACACTCCTTGAAGTCTGGTCATCCCTTGGCGATGACAATACTTTTCAGAAGTGTAGTTTGTTCGCCGCCTCGTGACTTTGAGTGGCGCCGCGCTAGCTAGCCAGACGAAGGCCGTAACTAGCTGGCGCGACAGTACCCGCGACAGCAGAAGGCAGCGATTTTGATAAGAATGTGTTGTATTTATTTGAGAAATTTGCACAGGCCTGATCGGGCCAGCATCTGTAAGGTATGCGCCGTTGTGGCCCCGGGCCAGGGGGCCTGCGTTAGTGTCGGACCCTGTAGAATAGCTTCTAATTGTGTTCGTGAACAATCCAGTTTGTGCCATGCAAGCTTTTAGTAAATCAGGCCCTAAGAGGTTACTAGGAGGTCACAAGGATTTCACTGGGAGCTCGACTGTGAACTTGCTTGGCCCTCATTTCCAGATCCAGGTTGCTGCGGCGCTTCTGGTCCCGTTTGATCTGGTGGTTTGATCCCGTTTGATGTTCTGGTCCTGCCTGGTAACTGAAAACCATTAGAGGCCACGAGAGCCAAGAGAATTCTTTTGAAAAGAATCAAATGCATATTCACAGCATATTTTCACCAAAAGTTCTTCCCTGGGTTTCCGGACGAGTTCGTGGTGTGCGGGGACACTCGGGTTGGTCGCCAGGAGGTCATTGGGAGTTCTTGAGCTCGAAACGACTGTAAACCTGCTTGGACTTCATCTTGTTGTACTGATTGACCAGATCCAGCTTGCTGTGGCCCAGAGTCATGCGCTTCTGGTCCTGTCTGGTAATCTGGTCCTGGCTAAGAGTTTCGTCCTGTTGGGTGGTATGCTCCGCTCTGGTGCTTTTTTCCTGATAGACATTCTGGTCCTGCCTGCTGATCTGTGCCAAGGGGGGGGGCGGCGGCGGGGGCGCCTGTTGGCTCTCGGGCTCAGTTTGGGAGAGGTCGGGTCCCCCCCATGCGATGGTACCATGAGGCGAGGCGGACCTGGCCAAGTGGTCTTTCCCGGATGGCGGTAGGAAGAAGTCCGACAGTTTGTGGAGGAGCTGATTGGACGAGCTTCTGTGCTTGGTGCCCAGTTTGGTTTCCGGAATCCCCAGGGGTGGGCTGCGGCTCCGGTGGAGGAGAGGCGGCGGCGCAGTGGCTTGGAATAGTTTCACTTTGTGCTCGTACAGTCCCAGAGCTTGGAACTTGGAGGCCGGTGCTCCCCGGTGGGACCAGATGACGTCGGCCGGGGTGCCTTTAGTCCGCTCGAGCCCGTAGGCCAGAGTCCGGCGCTCCAAGAGCGGACTGTGAACGGTGGCCCCGTTGGCGGAGGCGTGCGGCGGCGCCAGGTTCTGGACCCGCCGCTCGGCGCCGCGCCGCTCTAGACTGAGGTGAGAGCTGAGCGGGTCGGCTTTATCGTGACCTTGAGTCACCTTGTAAACTGGGTTGGAGGTCGGGCCGTGCGCGGCCTTTACGCTGGACAAGCTGCTGCCAGATTGGCTGCTGGAGTTCTCGGAACCGGGCCGCTGCCTGTCAGTTAGGAACAGAATGGACCGTTACCATGACTACAAAGACACACTGACAAAAAACACGTTAAAGGAGAAATATTATCCATAAGTGGAAACCACAAATTAGTGCAAGCACTATTATAAAGTTTAATGTTCATTAACTTTAACTAAGGAGGGAAAGGGGAGGAGGACTACAGCTCCTGCTGGAAGAATAACATTCTTTTCTTTTCTTATTCATTGGTTGATTTTGTACAACCAACTGATCCAGGATAACTTTTTTTCTTCTCAGAAAAAATAAATACATGTGAAAGTGGGACATCACATTGTCATTTGAACGTTGCTGCACATTTCTTTTCATCATTTTGTAATTTTTCAAATGTCGTATATGCTTTGCCGCTGACAAAACGGTAACCCCTCATGAAAATCAGTTGAGAAATGAGCAAGTTACGACAAACACGTGTTTGGAACATCCCACGGGTGAACGGGCTCATTGGGAACAGGCGGGCGCCGTGATTGCGGAGAAAAGGAGCTTCCCTGAATTGCTCAGCCATTCACAAGCAAAGATGGGGCGACAAAATAGTCCAACAGTTTAAGGACAATGTTCCTCAACGTACAATTGCAAGGAATTGAGGGATTGCATCATCTACGCTCCATATCATCATCAAGCCGTGGCCCAATGGTTAAGATCATCGCCTGCCACCGTGGGGGACCTAGGTTCAAAACCCCGACTGGCCCATCCGCCAACATCCCCCGGACTCACGGTTGTGGTGTCCTTGAGCAAGACACTGATACCCCGAAATGCTCCCCGGGCGCTCCAGCTGCCCCCTGCTCCAGTGTGTCCCACTAACGTGTATGTGTTCACTGTGATGGGTTAAATGCAGAGAACAAATTTCGTGTGCATGCATGCATGCATGCATGTTCATGACAATAAAAGAGGATTCTTCTTCTCAAAGGTTCAGAGAATCCGGAGAAATCACTGCATGGAAGCGGCAAGGCCGATAACCGACCTTGAGTGCCCGTGACCTTCGATCCCTCAGGCGGCACCGCATCAAAAACCGACATCGATGTGTAAAGGATATCGCCGCGTGGGCTCAGGAGCACTTCAGAAAACCAATGTCAGTATATACAGTTGGGCGCTACATCCGGAAGTGCAACTTGAAACTCTACTATGCAAAGCAAAAGCCATTTCTCAACAACACCCAGAAACGCCGCCGGCTTCTCTGGGCCCGAGCTCGTCTAAGATGGACCGATGCAAAGTGGAAAAGTGTTCTCTGGGCCGACGAGTCCACTTTTCAAATTGTTTTGGGAAATTGTGGACGTCGTGTCCTCCGGGCCAAAGAGGAAAAGAACCATCCGGACTGTTATGGACGCAAAGTTCAAAAGCCGGCATCTGTGACGGGGTATGGGGCTGTGTTAGTGCCAATGGCAAGGGTAACTTACACATCTGTGAAGGCACAATTATTGTTGAACGATACATACAGGTTTTAGAGAAACACGTGCTGCCATCCAAGCAACGTCTTTTTCACAGACGCCCATGCTTATTTCAGCAAGACAATGCCAAACCACATTCTGCACGTTACAACAGCGTGGCTTCGTAGTAAAAGAGTGCGGGTACTAGACTGTCCCGCCTGCAGTCAAGACCTGTCTCCCATTGAAAACGCGTGGCGCATTATGAAGCGTAAAATACGACAACGGAGACCCCGGACTGTTGAACGGCTGAAGCTGTCCATCGAGCAAGAATGGGAAAGAATTCCACCGACAACGCTTCAACAATTAGTGTCCTCCGTTCCCAAAGGTTTATTGAATGTTGTTCACAGAAACGGTGACGTAACGCAGTGGTAAACATGAGCCTGTCCCAGCTTTTTTCCCCAGAACGTGTTGCAGCCATCCAATTCGAAGTTCATGATTATTTGCTAACAACAAGAAAGTTGGGATGTTCCAAACAGGTGTTTGATGAGCATTCCTCCACTTTCTCAGTCTTTTTTAGAACGTCTTGCAGCCATGACATTCGAAGTTCATGATTATTTGCTCAAAACAATCAAGTTGATCAGTTTGAACATGAAATATCTTGTCTTTGTTGTGTATTCAATGAAATATCGGTTGAACATGATTTGCAAATCATTGTATTCTGTATGCTGTATTGATGTTCAACACAACGTCCCAACTTCATTGGAATTGGGCTTGTATTATTTTTGGACGAAAATAAATTGAAACTTCTTTTACTACGCCAATCACAAATGCTGTTCGATTTGTGATCGGATGATCGCGGATGTGGAGGCCGAACTTCTGCCTCGAACAGGTTTCCGCCTTATGCCGCGGTGCAGTCGAGTTTTCCATCAAAATCGGTACGCACGGAGTCAATGATGGTCACACAGCGCGAGTCGAAGCACGACATAGATCCTTTTGTTCATTCGTACCTGTGCCAAGGGCTTTAAAAAAAGGAAATAAAAATATAGATCATAAAACAATTGAATGGTGTTCGTGTTTTGGATCTTGCTGTGTAGTTTTGTTAGGCCAAAAATTTGTACGCACTATTCTCAACACCGAAAGAGACGAAGTATGTTTTCAACACATTTCTGTATCGTCTTGTATTTATTTTTAACCACACTGATAAATATAACTGAGTTTTGGGGCTGCAGGGGATTAATTGCATTACCCTTCATTTCAGTGTGAAACATTGACCTCGGTTTGCCAATGTTTCAGTGCATGAACGGAGTCAAGAACTGATTCAAGTTGTGAAGCGAGGTTCCGTTGTAGTCCAAAGATTGACTCGGTTGTTTAATTTGACACTCGGTGGGTGGGCTGCAGGCACTCCACGCACACAAACAAACTACAGCGGAACCTCAATGAAACAGACCCCATATAGCGGATGTCGGATCAAACAGACCGTCGGGACTGAACAATGTCTCCAGAAATAGTTTCCATTTGTCACTTACAATGCCGTCGACAAAATCTGTGAGTTCCAGAATTAGCCGCTGTTGTTTACCGGCGCCGTGGCGCATTGCAGGCAGGCGGTGTATTTCCCGACCACAGACATACACGAATACTCGATGCGTCCGTGCCGACATGTCAGCCGTGTTGAATGTGGGCCATTGACGTGATGGAAAGATCTATTGCCTATTGTACAGAGAGCAGAGCGAGAGCATCATGGCTGCAGTGTTGAGTCTGGAACATGCCATTTTGGGGACAGTACCTTTTTTTTGGTTTTGTTTTGTTATCAAGCCGTTTGCAACAGATTTAGATCTCGAAAGCACATGAATGCCCCGTAGATCATACGATAAGCACTGTACGTCAATAACGTCACCGTGACCAAGCACGCACCGGCGTGGTAAATTTGGATCAAATGTGAACCTTTCAAACACTTAAGCTTTTTTTTTTTTTACATTTATTTACAATAACTTTGCACTGTACTGGGCGTTTTAGGCCACGAAAAAAAACCCTACAAAACAATTTTGTACTGTACAGCAATATGGGTGCATATGGCCTCCCCCCAAAAAAAGTGCTTCAACGTAACGGACAATCTGCTCTATCAGACGACCCCCGACCCTATGAGTCTGTTCTATCAAGGTTCCACTGTGTTTGTAGAAGACACCTGAAAGTCACTTTTGCACAATATGTCCCCTTTGAAGCTACACAACTGACGTAGCGGTGGCATACCTGTCTGAAAGCAGATTGGCATTGATGAACGGCGTGAACCCCATCAGCGGCGCTTTGTATGGCGGAAAATTAGGAAGAGCCTCGTCCTCGTCGTTGTAGAAACACTCGATGATCTGAGAGTCTGCGTACAAGCAGCGGAACTCGCGGTCGAAGCTCTCAGTGATGTGACCCGAAAAGTGCATCACCATGTTGCTGTGTACCTGAGCTGACAACCAAGTGAAGCTGAGAACACACACACACACACACACACACACACACACGATAAGACTTTGTTCAACGTCACTCCAGCAGCTAGCATTAGGGTTAGCGCTGATTTTGAGAGCCGCTAGCATTAGCCGAGCAGCTAATGTCGCGTTAGCCCTCAGCAGTGAGCCTGTGGCTAACGTTAGCAGTTTTGTTTCCATGTCAGCTTTAAACCCGTAACGTGTTTGTTCGCAGGCATTAGCATGAAGGCTACTCGATTTGCCTGGCGCCGACGCTGCACGCAAACCTCGAATAACCGGAATGACAGCTTGTCACTTTTTTTTGTTTTGTTTGTTTTTTTTAAACCTGTGCTTCAAATTCTTTTGATTTGTTTTTTTGATTGCCATCCAAGGCAAACTAAACTGCGTCCGTCTCAGTGTTATGGAATACAATAAAATGATCTCTGTGGTGTTGTTAACCCTACTGGAAAAATCAGAAGAAGTTGGCAGGATGGCGTTTTGTTGATCTCTAATGGAAAGGTGCGGGGAAGAGTGGTGTCATTCAAGATTGTCCTAATCGTCCACTTCACGACGACTTTGAGCTTTTGTCCTCAGGCCGTGGTTGTGGGGCTCCTACGCGCGGATGTATGTGACTGTAATCCATTACACTGCTGTGAGGAAAATTGGGGCCTTTTGATGGAACATTCACTTATCCGGTTTGTCATATGAAGCGACATTGTTTCAATTGTGCACATTTGTCATTAGGTCAACATTGTATAATGTTTCCCATATGCTGTACACGAACGCAAGAAACATTTATATTTCATCATGTTTTGGTATCAGTTGAACAGTTTATTATTTGGGTAAAGAACAAATATGTGGTTAATTCCAAAATATTCATCTATGGTTTTAACCCACTTTTTTTTTCATGTTGATGTATTCATTCAAAATTCAAGTCATCAAAATGTCATCAAATGTAATTAGTTCTGTTACTTTTAGAAATTGAAAAAGTTCCACGACTATTCCATTTTCAACAGGGTAACTTGATTCCGTTCCAAAGTCGTCTTCCTAACATTGCCTCCGAGGAGGATGAAGACTTCAGCTTTCAGTTATCCGCAATGGCAATTCGCCCTTAAGTTGCTCAGGTTCTTCTTGCACATTTGCACTTTTTAATGACACTCGGTAGTCATTTGACATTTCATATACCGTTTCTATATGGTATACTGTACATGTACAGTATATGAAGGAGTGTTGAGGAGGTCCAAGTGATTGACAGACACACCCAGCTGTCAAGCTTAAAATTCCTGAGGGGGGAGGATGGGGGGGAGGCGTGATACGTAGAGGTGGAGCCTCGCCCTTCATTCCTGCGAGGTGTGTCAAGTCACCGCACACACTAACCCTAACTCAACTAGCTAATCGGAGTCAGAATCTTCCAGTAAACAGGAAGTGGGCGGTTCACGAGGAGGTTGCCGCGGTGACCAAAAGGCTCCTGAATGGAGCTTGTGCCAACTCTGGATGCTCAAACAACAACACTTACTGACCCAGGTGTGTGTGTGTGTGTGTGTGTGTGAGCGTGCGTATTTTAGCCAGGAATTTGCTTTGTCAGGGAAATCTTTTGGCGTGTAATGTGTTAAAATGTTTCCTCGAACAAGCACTGCTTACACTAACAACATGGCTGCCAACAGAGAAGGAGGTACTGTACATTTGAAAAGCATAGTGTTGAGAGTTCAGCAATTTGCTCGCTATATTTTGTGATTTTTCAAAAAAGCAACTAGCGACATCTATTTACGTAATTCCCTGCAAAGAGACAAACAACATGATCGTGTTCTTTTGCACATGGTTTTGCGTGCAACAAGCACGGAGCCTGCTGGAAGGCAATCACGGCGTCCGTGCCGCCGAAGAGGGCCGAATACACTGCGCCCTTTTCTACGTGACGCAAAAGCAATCATTTATCAACATGTTGGAAACTTTTGACCCGCTTTAACAGCGCTTCAAAAAAGCCAATTATTGCAAAACGGGGCTCGGGTCGGTTGGCGAGAAAACATCCCAGTACAAACAGCATGACGGACACTACCCGCATATACACAAGGTCATTTTTGTATTTTGATTGTTTTACTCATTAGCTAATGTAATATATCCTATCCTACCTTCGCTAATGAGAACATTGTGTACGGTGTTTCGAGACTACACAGTGTCGTGAATTCACTCGGCAAATGAGTCTCACGTCCTTACAAGTAAATACGACGTGTGAGGGTAGAGTGACGTGATTATGTGTACGAAAAATAAATAAGAGCAGGCGAGCGCAACGGTTGCGACGGGCTCTCCTCCCCGGCCCCCGGCGAGCCGTCGGAGCAGCGGGCTGGGAGGGGCGCTCGAGCCGTCATGGAAGCGAGACATCCGAGCCTGCTCTAGATTCAAATTGATCTGCAAATACTTACTTTGAGGCGAGGATCGTTTTAGTAACTTCGGCAAACTTGTTGATGAACGGTTATCAAATAATAATGTATTTTGCAATACATTGGACATTCAATTAATCAAGATCAAGATTCTTTATTGTCGTACAAGAGGTGATAGAATGAAAATCAGGGGCGTTGAAAGATGAGAATAAAAACATGAGTCGTAAACAAAACTAAACTTTTGGTGGGGCAAATCTCTGGAATAGTCGAACAGAATACTCGATTCGCTAATAGAGAATAGAGACAAATAGAGACAATCCCAGAAGAGGGAAAAACGGTAAAAAGCAAAACTCGTTTTGAATGCTGTCATTGTCATTTGCTTTTTTTCCTGCACGTGAAGAGGAAAATTGGAAAAGGTGTTTTTGTGGGAAGCCAAAGTGGATATTTTGCAGCCCGAGTGTGTGTCCATGTTTGACCTGTAGGATCCGGCGATGACCTCCTCACAGTCGATGATCATGAACTTTTCCAGGACTTGGCCGCTGAACTTCCTGCCGCTCTTGGCGCAGTACGTGTCCCCGCACACGCTACGTATGCGCATGTTCTGCGAGTGACAGGAACGGGAAGCTTGAGTCACGCTCGTGTGTGTGTGTGTGTGTGTGTGCGTGAGACTTACGCTCATGTTGACGCTGTGCACGTCCAAAGAGGAGCACATGTCGGTGAAGAGTTGAAGGTTTTTGTGGTCCAGGAGGATGTAGACGGGAACTTTGCGTTTGCTGGATGCTTCCATCAGGTCGCACAGCAGATCCACATCACTGAACTCGTCCATGACCAGCGCAATTACCTGCAACGAACGCACGCACGCACGAGTCAATCAGGAAGAAGGCTTGTTGTCTGCACCGAAGCCAGGTTTTCCCAACCTCCATGCTCCCTGGGCGTGTTCCACCAACACTGTGATGGGTTAAATGCAGAGAAGAAATTTCATGCACATGCATGCATGTTCATGACAAGAAAAGTTCATGATTATTTTATTATGATCTATTTGACATGAGAACAGCAGTGAACAAAACTGCCCCAAAAAGAACAAATAGTGAAATCATTCTGTTGGCCTCCCATTTCCTGCCAAGCGAACTTCGTGTGAAACGTGGCCGTGTTTGATTCGACACAAAGCTGACATACTCGCGGGAAGCTTGCTTTTATGAATGGCAAAAGGTGGACAGTGAGGTTTACTGTACTTCGATAGGATCTCCTCCGACACCCTTGTCCGACTGAAGACCGTGGCCTCAGATTTGGAGGTGCTGATTTTCATCCCCACCGTTTCACGCTCGGCTGCGAACCGGTCCAGTGAGAGTTCAAGATCACTGCTTGAGGAAGCCAACAGAACCACATCATCGGCCAAAAACAGAGACGTACTGCTGAGGTCACCAAAGCGGAACCCCTCAATACCTTGGCTGCGCCTAGAAAGTCCTAGAAATTCTGTGCGTAAAGGTCATGAACAGAACTGGTGACAAAGGGCAGCCTTGGCGGAATCCAACCCTCACCGGAAACGACTCAGTGCCAGCAATGCGGGCCAAACTCTGACACGGGTCGTAGCCCGTATTAAGGGGTCCGGTGCCCGCTCCACAGGACCCACCGGGTGACACGGTCAAACGCCTTCTCCAAGTCCACAAAGCACATGTAGCCTGCTTGGGCGAACTCCCATGCACCCTGCTCGGACCCTGCTCGGTGCCTCTCCCCATGGGCAACTACACAGCGGGAGAGAATCCCATCCCTCGAGAGAAGACTGACACCAGATCCCGAGCCGTGTGTCGAGGCGAGTCCTACTACGTCTGCTCTGAATTTCTTCCTCTGCCAGAGAGGTGAGATTCCACATCCTTAGTGCTAGCTTCTGTAGCTGGGGATTAGACCCTTCAGCAGCCACCCAGCTCACAGTGCCCCTCCCACACTCGTTGAGCCCATGGGAAGGGGGACCCACGTCGCCTATTCAGGCTGCGCTCGGCCGCCGGGCGCTCGCCGTCAAGCCCCGCCTCTGGGCTTGGCTCCAGAGGGGGGCCCCCGGTGACCCAAAATTTGTACTCATCACAGGGGGTTTCGGAGCCATGCTTTGTCCGGTCCCTCAGCTAGGATCTGCCAGGGCCGCTAAGCCCCAGACAAATTAGCTCCTAGGATCATTGGGACACACAGGGTTCACCGCTCCACCATGATGAGGCTAGGGAGGGGGGGGGGGGGGGGCTTATTTAAATTGGATTTAGGTGGAAGCCAGAAGAAAAAAAAAGCATGACCACAAACACATTTTGCAATAGAATGACACTATTTGATCATTCCGGCGTCCTGGCCAAAAGTCACATGTACTCAAGGAGATATTTGCAACCATTTACACGAAAACATTTGAGATTCACGAGTACTTCTCTTGAAGTCTATGAGCAGCATACAAAAGAATGATTGATTCATTAATTCATTCTGATTTGACTGGCATAATAGGCTCATTAAGACAAGTTGATTTGTGGCCCACGGGTGACACGTATATCACGTATAACATCCCCTGATCTAAACCTCGCAATCATTCTCTTTGAAGCCATTTTATGTGACTTTAGGTCCCCCACTAAGCTCGAATTCTGCATTACAACAAAAGAACACGGCAGTCGCTTCAATATGACATCGGCAATGCGTTTTATGCGATTCTACAACATGGTCATCTCGCTACATCTGCGTAGCCTGCCCTAACCCGCGACACGGGAGCCAATCAGGTTGCAATGGGGCGTGTCCTTCGTGACAGTTGTTTTCTTTTTGTGCTTCGTGTAGTTCACATCAGCCACTTTGTTGGGAGTTTTTTTTTTATTGATGCTCGTAAGAAGTGTGGACTTTGTCCGTGGCAGTTGTCGTTTCCTCTTTACAACCATGCCTGTCTGCGTTTGTAATGAAGCCGTCAGACAGAAATATTCCAGGCAGTAAAACGCAGACAGAATGAGTCATTCTCAATTATTGCTGCCGTTTGGGCTTCCTGTATTTTACATCAGGCGCCCTGGTGGGCAGCTAAGGCCTCGCAAAGACTTTGAGTTGTGTCGCAGCAGTTATTTACATTTTGTCTTCATTTGCACAGTAATTATTGTAGAATTAATTTCTGGTAAAAAAAATATTTACAACCCTCGGAGCCCATTACTTTGTAAAATGTGTCATTTCCATACCGTCATTTGTGGTGCGCCACCAAAGGCCCAGAGCGGGCAATAAATGGGACATTCACTAAGTATGAAAAATCAACTACTGAAACATACAGCAAGATGTTAGAGGAGCTGACCGTCTTCATCGGCATTCTGTCATCTCCCCCATGACTTGAGTGAAAAGGACTTTTTGTGAACAAAAATAGTGTCGGTTTTAACCACCCAAATTTGGTTTCTAAGTTGAAATGAAAGTTGAGCTACCGGACAGTCTGATGAGGAAACAGTTTTGTGGCAATCTTTTTCAATTTACAATTTCAAAGTATGAAGGGATTCTGTCACTAACAGTGAGCTAAAGAGAATCCAAACAAAATGAAAGAAAAAACTATATTGATCAAAAACTATATTGATCATTTGCATATTTCACTTCCTGTATACACACACATCTGATCATTAGCGAGCTGACTGCTTTGAAACTTGGTCTCGGATTTGGCGCCTCCGCAGAAATATGCAACAAACGTTTTCAGACCACAGCACAGGGTGCTGCGCAAAGTTTTTGGGTTGGTTTTTTTCGCAGTAAAATGTGCCGACCGAATGTCCTCCCATCGGACGTGCTCTGGCGCTGACACCGATCTCAATTAGTGATCGACGGGTGCCCTTATTTTGGCTTGAGCACCTGCCCCTAAAAATGTCTGCACATGCCTGTCTCCCAGACCATAACAAATGTGACTTATTTTTCTTCCCGCATTTATCATGTTCATCCTCAACTTGTTTTGAGACAGACTTTGTTAAACATTCGTCATGTCAAGAAAGTATACAGCAAGTAAACAAACATGACATTTTTCCTTATGTCATTCTACATGTTTTGTGTTGTGTTGTGTTGTGTTCACCTTCTTCGCCTTGTTGATGAGCGAGCGTATTCGGTCTTTGACGTTGACGGTCTTGTCCCTCTGAAAGTAGATCTGCGTTTCCGAGGGCCCGTACCTGAGCAGAGCGTCCGGCCAGCCGAGCTCCAGCACCGGCGGCTCGTCGTCGGTCATCGTCGGGAAGTAAGTCCCGGAGGTGAGTTCGGACGCGACGTCATCACCCGCGTCGCTTTCGGCGGCGTCGCGATGCTGCTGCTCCTCCGCTCCCGAAGCCGCCGGGCTGGCCCCGGCACCGCTCCCGCTCCCGCTCCCGCTCCCGGTGACCGCGGCGCTGCCGTTGCTGTCCGGGTCCCGGTACTGCGTGACGTACCGGATCTCGGCTTGGGACAGGAAGCTGAGCTCCCTCTCCTCGGTGAGGACGCGGCGGTACTCGCGCTCGCCCTTCTCGAGCAGGGCGTCAGTGGCCAGGCGGGCGGCCTCGTTGTGGCTGAGCTCCAGGGAGGACACCTGCCTCCACGGACTCTTGAGCTCCTCCAGGCGGGCCGCCAGCTTGCCGAGCGGCTTGCGGCCTCCGGGGGCCGGACGGAGACTCTCCGACGAACTCATGGCTGCCTGCGACCGCCGCGAGCGCAAACTTTCATCAGTCTTCTGCGAAAGTATTAGTAGCCAACAATAGATGACGAGTCAAAAGTTGTCGCCCTTGGACGAGGAAGAAAAAGAAGAATGGACAAGTGAAGTGACAATGGCGAATCGACTCCTCGGTCGCTCGCTCGGTTGGGTTGGCAGTTTGCAGGTTCCGGTCTTCCGGATCACCTGTTGCTACCTTGGCTGTCACTCAGTCGCCCGAGCCCCGCCCCTCCCTTCCCCCTCCTATCCCCGCCTCTCGCCTACCACTTCCCGTGGCGTCCATAGACTTTCACAATAAAAGCGCATCCACAGAGTAGTGAGACTTGAAAACAAATCATTTGACTGAATAGGGCAGTTGTGACGCTCCCTACCCAACTGCCCTT
The DNA here is from genome assembly GCF_024500385.1 of Phyllopteryx taeniolatus. Classification (NCBI taxonomy): domain Eukaryota; kingdom Metazoa; phylum Chordata; class Actinopteri; order Syngnathiformes; family Syngnathidae; genus Phyllopteryx; species Phyllopteryx taeniolatus. Next base: position 31,833,531 of record NC_084510.1, read on the forward strand.
TTCAGTCTAACCGTTAGAAGAAGGTGGCTAGAGAAGAATAGGATGGACGGTTGGTGTGTAGTTTTTTCTTGGGTACACTAGCGTAGAGTAGTGTGGGTAGCAAGTAATAGGGCAGGTACTATAGGCAGAGTATGTATCGGAGACAAGACAGGATTAGAGTTTTAAACAAGGGTGGAGGTTAAAATTATTTCTGTCCTTCCTTTCGCCCTTCCTTCCTTCAACCCTTTGTGTTTAGTGTCACCTGCAGTTCTGTGGAGACATTGTTCCAAATCCTTCACAGAAAATGTGCTCTGTGCCTGTTTGCTCTTCATTTGCTTATGAAAACAAAGTGTATGATGATGATGATGTCAGTAGCTGCTCCTCCTCATTAGTCAACATTGAGTCAGCTTCCACAAGGATGTTGACGAAAAACACAAGGGTGTACGACATGTGGGATACGTACAACATCAACATATAACACGTGCACAACCTAGACTATAAGACACAGTCGAGTATAACCCAGGGGTGGGCGAGGTATGTACGGGGCGGGGGGCTTGCTTTGTTCTTTGTTCCGGCCCACCCACCATTAACATGATCACGAGTCCGGCGCCGTCAACCTGCAGGGCGCCGTTGAAAATTCAGCTACTGTGGGTCGAAGTCGAAGAAGAAGAAGAGGTGGAAAGCGGGAAGAACCCGCAGAAAGAGAAGAGGAAAGCACAGACCCTAGAACTGAATGTGGGGACTTTGAATGTTGGGACTGTGACAGGAAAATCTCGGGAGTTGGTTGACTTGATGATTCGGAGAAAGGTTGATCTATTGTGTGTCCAGGAGACCCGGTGGAAAGGCACTCACTCAGGCTCGAAGATGAAATGATTTGACCATGGTGTAGATGGGAAGAGAAATGGAGTCGGGGTTATTTGAAAAGAAGACTTGGCTAAGAATGTGAAAAGAGCATCAGATCGAGTGATGAGGCTGAAACTTGAACTTGAGGGCGCTATGTAGAATGTGATTCGCGGTTATGGCCCACAGGTAGGATGTGACCGAGAGGTCAAAGAGAAATTCTGGAAGGAGCTGGACCAAGTAGTTCTGAGCGTCCCAGACCGAGAGAGAGAGTCGGGATCGGTGCAGATCGTAATGGACATGTTGGTGAAGGAAACGGGGGTGATGAAGAAGTGATGGGTAAGTACGGCATCCGGGAAAAGAACTTGGAGGGACAGATGGTGGTCGACTTTGCAACAAGGATGCAAATGGCTGAAGTGAACACTGTTTTCCAGAAGAGGCAGGAACATAGGGTGACCTACAAGAGCGGAGGTCGAAGCACACGGGTGGATGACAACTTGTGCAGACGATGTCATCTGAAGGAGGTTACCGACAGTAAGGTGGTGGTAGGGGAGAGTGTGGCGAGACAGCATAGGATGCTGGTGTGGAAGATGACTCTGGTGGTGGGGAGGAGGATTAGGAAGACAAAGGCAGAGCAGAGAAGCACGTGGCGGAAGCTGAGACAGGACGAGTGTTGTGCGGCTTTTCGGGAAGAGGTGAGACGGGCTCTCGGTGGACGGGAGGAGCTTCCAGAAGACTGGATCACTCCAGCCAAGGTGATCAGAGAGGCTGGCAGGAGAGTACTTGGTGTATCTTCTGGCAGGAAAGGTGAGAAGGAGACTTGGTGGTGGAACCTCACAGTACAGGAAACCATACAAGGAAAAAGGTTAGCTAAGAAAAAGTGGGACACGGAGAGCACCGAGGAGAGGCGGAAGGAATACATTGAGATGCGACACAGGGCAAAGGCCAAACAAGAGGCATATGAGGACATGTATGGCGGCTTGGACACTAAAGAAGGAGAAAAGGATCTATGCAGGCTGGCCAGACAGAGGGATCGAGATGGGAAGGATGTGCAGCAGGTTAGGGTGATTAAGCAGCTGTCATCGGCCAGGAGGCGGGGCACACCCTGAACTGTGAGGCTGACGCCACCGTGCCGCCTCGGCCTGTAATCAAGCCTTTTATAAGTGAATGTCAAATGAATGTTTTCACTTTGACTTCATTTTGTAGTTCACTTATTTGTAAGTCGTGAAAACCATGAATAAAAGTAGAGCTTGCTCCAAAGTTTGATTTGAAACGATAACTTCACGGACATCGCTGATTGAAAATGCCCAATATGAAAATCATGCCAATATTACGCAGGTGCTGAGTGAGTGAATGATTGCAAACGCGGTCGCTGCGATCCGAATCTTCTCTGTAGAATGAGTGAACGATTGCCAGCTCAGCCGTTTGTCCAGAGGAGCAGACGACGCCCACCTGACAGGGTAGGGGAATGTCCCAGGCAGCCTGAAGGCATCACTCCATTTCGGCTGCCTTCCAGCTTCACGTGCGCAACCAAGTCGACTTTTAGAGTAGGCTACTAGTGCCACAGTACCATAGCTCCTACAGTAAGATTACTATACGTCATTGAGTTTAGCTGTCGAGGACAGGTGACAGGTCCCTGCATACTTTTTGGGCGATTCACTCGCGGATGGCGTGATTTGTCCCTGTGACGTCAGGACGCCAACACAACGGGTGAGTGTTAAGCAAGAGGAGAACTATTGCAATGACACTTGATTGACTCACGGCGATGCTGACAATGAAGTGATGGAATCCAACACAATTTGAGAAAATTCATTTGGGAAGTTTCAGGCTGCAGCGGAGATGAACTCGAACCCGAGCGGGCGGGACCCTCCTTCGTGTCGGGAGGCGGCATTTCTCACCACTTCTTCCCCCCCTGGCCGCTACTAAGTTATTGTTAGGGTTATTCTCTCTCATTTGTTTACGTCTTTGATTTATTGTCACTGGGCTCCCACCATTGTGGATGCCTTCCTGTTTCCCCCGTGCGTGCGCGCGTGCAAGTGAGTGTGCATATTACCTCCTGTGCGCATTTCCGTCTCTGTGCGCGTGTGCGCGTGTCTTTCCTGCAGTATTGTTGTGTGTCGAGCCTGCTATTTATCAATTCAAGTGCAAATGTTGAGGTTATTGTTCACATTGATGCTGTGTGTGCGCGTGCGCGTGCGCGTGTGTTTTCTCCTGTACAAATGGTTTTCCAGGGAAATGCATTTACCACGGAAACATTATTTTCCCACTTGAATAATGAAAATAAAAGCCATGTAAACACGAGCACTTAAAAACTAGTCACACCATAGCATTCTTATTCTTAATAAATACCAGATACAAGTCAACGTAATAAATTGCATCTCACAGAAGAGCAGCTAATTGGCTAGCGAGACCCCAAGAGGGCGGGGCTTACGAAACCTGCTGGCATAATAGTTCAACAACTGTCGTTTTTTAACTTTAACTTTTTTAGACTGCTTTTGTCTTCAGTGAAAGCAGCATCCGGTGGGACGTGCCCGGAACGCCTCACCGGGGAGGCGTCCGGGAGGCGTCCGGATCAGATGCCCCGGCCACCTCATCTGGCTCCTCTCGATGCGGAGGAGCAGCGGCTCTACTCTGAGATCCTCCCGGAGGACCGAGCTTCTCACCCTATCTCTAAGGGAGAGCCTTAGAGACACCCTGCGGAGGAAACTCATTTTTGGCCGGAGGGTAGGAACGCAGATCGACTGGTAAATCGAGAGCTTCGCCTTTCGGCTTAGCTCCTTCTTTACCACAACGGACCGATACAAAGTCCGCATCACTGCAGACGCCGCACCGATCCGCCTGTCGATCTCCCGTTCCTTTCTTCCCTCAGTCGTGAACAAGACCCCGAGATACTTGAACTCCTCCACTTGGGGCAGGATGTCATCCCCGACCCGGAGAGGGCACGCCAGCCTTTTCCGACTGAGGACCACGGTCTCAGATTTGGAGGTGCCGCTTCACACTCTGCTGCGAACCGCTCCAGTGAGAGTTGGAGGTCACGGCTTGATGAAGCGAACAGAAAAACATCATCTGCAAAAAGCAGAGATGCAATTCTAGGACCACCAAACTGGACCCCCTCTACGCCTCGGCTGCGCCTAGAAATTCTGTCCATAAAAGTTATGAACAAAATCGGTGACAAAGGGCAGCCTTGGCGGAGTCCAACCCTCACCGGAAACGAGTCCGACTTACAGCCGGATACCCGGACCAAACTCTGACACCGGTCGTACAGGGACCGAACAGCCTGTATCAGGGGGTTCGGTACCCCGTACTCCCGAAGCACCCCCACAGGACTCCCCGAGGGACACGGTCGAACGCCTTCTCCAAGTCCACAAAACACATGTAGACTGGTTGGGTGAACTCCCATGCACCCTCGAGGACCGTGCCAAGGGTGTAGAGCTGGTCCACTGTTCCACGGCCAGGAAGAAAACCAGACTGCTCCTCCTGAATCTGAGATTTGACTTCCCGACGGACACTCCTCTCCAGCACCCCTGAATAGACCTTATCAGGGAGGCTGAGGAGTGTGATCCCCCTGTAGTTGGAACACACCCCACGCCCCATCCCCACTATACACAGTGTTGGTGGTGCACTGCTTTCTCCTCCTCAGACGCTGGATGGTGGACCAGAATTTCCTCGAAGCTGTCCGAAAGTCTTTTTCCATGGCCTCACCGAACTCCTCCCATGCCCGAGTTTTTGCTTCAGCGAACACCAAAGCTGCATTCCGCTTGGCCAGCCGGTACCCATCAGCTGCCTCAGGAGTCCCAAAGGCCAAAAAGGCCCGATAGGATTCCTTCTTCAGCTTGACGGCATCCCTCACCTTTGGTGTTCACCAACAGATTGGGGGATTGCCGCCACGACAGGCACCGACTACCTTACGGCCACAGCTACGGTCGGCCGCCTCGGCAATAGAGGCGCGAAACATGGTCCACTCGGACTCAATGTCCCCCGCCTCCCCCGAGACATGGGTGAAGTTCTGCCGGAGGTGGCAGTTGAAACTACTTCTGACAGGGGATTCTGCCAGACGTTCCCAGCGGACCCTCACAATACGTTTGGGCCTGCCAGGTCGGACCGGCATCTTCCCCCACCATCGGAGCCAACTCACCACCAAGTGGTGATCAGTTGACAGCTCCGCCCCTCTCTTCACTCAAGTGTCCAAGACATGCGGCCGCAAGTCCGATGACACGACCACAAAGTCGATCGAACTGCGACCTAGGGTGACCTGGTGCCAAGCGCACGTGTGGACAGCCTTATGCTTGAACATGGTGTTCGTTATGGACAATCCGTGACGAGCACAGAAGTCCAATAACAGAACACCGCTTGGGTTCTGATCGGGCGGGCCGTTCCTCCCAATCACGCCCTTCCAGATATCACTGTCATTGCCCACGTGAGCATTGAAGTCCCCCAGCAGAACAATGGAGTCCCCAGCGGGAGCGCTCTCCAGCACCCCTTCCAAGGACTCCAAAAAGGGTGGGTACTCTGAACTGGTGTTTGGAGCATAGGCACAAACAACAGTCAGGACCCATCCCCCCACCCGAAGGCGGAGGGAGGCTACCGTCTCGTCCACCGGGTTGAACCCCAAGTACAGGCGCAGAGTCTGGGGGCAATAAGTATACTCACACCTGCTCGGCACCTCTCACCGTGGGCAACTCCAGAGTGGAAGAGAGTCCGACCCCTCTCGAGAGGACTGGTACCAGAGCCCGAGCTGTGCGTGGAGGAGAGTCCGACTATATCTAGTCGGAACGTCTCGACCTCACACACCAGCTCGGGCTCTTTCCCTGCCAGAGAGGTGATATTCCACGTACCTAGAGCCAGCTTCTGTAGCCGGGGATCGGATCGCCAAGGTCGCCGCCTTCGGCCACCGCCCGGCTCACACTGCACCCGACCCCTATGGCCCCTCCCACAGGTGTTGAGCCCATGGGAAGGGGGACCCACGTTAGCCTTTCGGGCTATGCCCGGCCGGGCCCCGTGGGTGCAGGCCCGGCCACCAGGCGCTCCCCTTCGAGCCCCAGCTCCAGGCCTGGCTCCAGAGGGGTGCCCCGGTGACTCGCGCCCGGGCAAGTGAAAATGTCTTCCTGAATTCTTTGTCATCATAGGGCTTTGTCTGGTCCTTCACCTCGGACCTGTTTGCCATGGGTGACCCTGCCAGGGGCATAAAGCCCCAGACAACTTAGCTCCTAGGATCATTGGGACACACAAACCCCTCCACCACAATAAGGTGACAGCTCAAGGAGGGGATGTTTATACGTCCTCATATGGAAATGCTTCACACCACTACACGCACACACACACAGTCCAACAGTCCAACAGAGAAACAGCGTGGGGGGAGGGGCCGGAAGGGTCCTTACCTGATTGGAATGCATCCAGATGTTTCACACGTTTCTATTGGCTGTCTTTGTGAGCAGACATCGTGGAATCCGCTGACTTTTGAAGGCTCAGAACCCAGCTGACGTGTATTTCTAAACTGTAGAAATTCAGCAATAATTGATTGCAATTTTTTTATGACATTGTCGGCCGTCTTTGTGTCCGCTTCAGATCCAAAATGGCTTCGTCGTCTCACATCGCGATGCTGTGGCTCCTCCAACTGGCCATGCTAACGGCTGCAGATGCTAACACGCGCGGCCAATGGGAAGCCAGGCTGAAGCTGTCGCAGCAAGGTAGGAAAGGGCAGGCTCAGCTTCTGGTTGTGGTTCATGTTCTGCTCTAAAGCCCGCAGTTGGAGGTTACAGGACAGGAAGAAGTGAGTTCATGTTTGTGTCTGATTGACAGAACTGAAGAACGGTTCGGCGGTCTATTGGGGGGGTGAGACCAGCGGCGGTTTCCAGGTGCTCCTATTGGATGAAGATCGGGGTCGCTTATTGATTGGCGGGAAAGATCACATCCACATGCTGAGGTCGGACAGCGTGGACCTTCCCTTGAGCACGGTCAGAAGTCCGCAAAGCAGCTCCCATGTTACCTCAATGTCACTTCAATGTCACCTCAAGGTCATCACAATTTCACTTCAATGTCCCATCAGTGTCAGAATCCGAATCATCTTGATTTGCCAAGTATGTCCAAAAAAACACACAAGGAATTTGTCTCCGGTCGTCGGAGCCGCTCGAGTACGACAACAGACGGTCGATTGACAGAGAACACTTTGGTGACACTTTGAGACATTGAGAAAGACGGGCACTGAGAAATAAAGGGTTGCTAGTTATCTGGTAATGCTGTTACATTTATTTTTTGGGGGGACAGTTGTGCAAAAAGATGCAGAGTCCTCCAGCACTACGAGCAGTTGGAATGACTAATATTGCAATAGTCCGTCCGGTGCAATGACTTCCAGCGAGTAGTACGATAATCTGGGACAATGTTGATTGTGCAAATGTTGCAGATACTTAAGTGCCGTCTCAATGTCACAAATGCTAGCTCGATGGCTAGCTAACGTGCAGTCGTGTGCAAAATATATGAGGCAACTTTAACCGACACCTCCAATCTGAGCACATTGATTGGACTCTCGGTTGTCTGGAACCTGACTCAGATGAGCTCACGGAGAAGTTCTGAGTCTCGAGGTTCACATACTTGTACCGCCGGTGTCGCGTGTCGAGGCCCTGACACTAGACTTAGATTGAGAAACGGAGTGGCATGATGGCCTGACATTCAAAACTGGTTCAAAAGAATGTCAGCATTCATTTCACGCACACAAAATTTGACCATAAGCAGCATTGCATTCCCAGCAAATTCTTGTCGACGTGCCAAGCCGATGTACTAAAATAGTACTCGGCTTCGTACTTCGTACTCAGTGTTAACTAAATGAGCAAACGGGTGAAAAATGGAAGTGCAGAAATAAATAAACCACAATGAACGTGACCTGCATTACAGCATGGAAGCGCAAAGGTGAGAGAACACCTCAACAATTGCAAAGGGGGCCATTTTGTCTGCAAAACGTCACTTTAACAGTGACGGAGTGAAGCAGCCCGGCCTCATGACAATTAGTGGAAGTTCCACTGTCAAATACAGAACAGCAATACTTCAATGTGAATGAAGATGGACGGTGCAAGAACCGTACCAGTCTCCTCCCGGCGCTGTGGATTTCCTGCACATGCGGCTCTGTGCCAGCGACGGCGCTGTTGCGCCACTTCTGTCCGAATTTCACCAAGTCTATTTGACCCGCGTCGAAGAAGAACGGCACCGACGTGAACCCGTGTGCTCTCGTACACCCCCTTCAGTGAGGCAGAGTTCTGTCTGCCTTACGTCGTGCTTTTTTGCCCATCTGTGGTCAGCAAAACTGAAACTGAAAACGGAGCCCCCCCCTGGTGCCAAGGTATGAGAAGACCAAAATTCATCGATACACTGGGGAACAATTTGGGGGAAAAAAATCTGTTGAGTTAGATTTTTACTCTGATTAAAACTAACATTGGCATGCCGATTCCCAAATTGCAGTCCGTTTTTTTTTCGAGGTCATCAAGTTTTTTCTCCACAGCTCACCCACCAGATAAGCAAAATTCCTCTGATTTGCTGGAGTCAGACTTGCCAGCTGATTACGATTGGACTCATCTAACGCTACGTGGCAGTCACAATTGAGAGCTCCCAATAGGCCAGTACTATCAATATCTGCAAACAGAAAGCTAGCATAGTAGGAATTAAGAGGATTTGTGCCATATTCTTTGTAAAACATAAACATTGCAGTCATGCCTGTTTCTTTCATATTTCATTGTATGGCAATATTTGAAAAGTTTTATAAAACAAGCACATATCTGTTAGGGCAAGTATTTTTCACATTTTTCAAGAAAACGGGGATGTATGGTTCAAAAATGTGACGCGAAAGAGAAAAACTGAGATCAGTTTTGGATTCCGCACCCAAAAATGAGTTAAAAACCGCTGTCAGACCTAACTGAACAAAAATTGCGTTCCCCAGTGTAATCTGTTCCCTCCCTTTAGTAAACTGTACCCTCATTTTAGTCATCTGTTCCCGCCGTTCAAGTAAACTGTACCCTCAGTTTACTAAAGTTACTACAGTTTACTAAACGGTGACTAAACCGAGGGAACAGATCATCAATGAATGACATTTTTCTCATACCCTGGCTCTAGGGGACCTCCGTATGAACACGAAGCACCAAAATATGAAATATATAAATCTGACAATGGAAAATGAGAGTGCGCATTGTGAGCCATGAAGAGCACCAGCCAATGACGAACCTTACGAGGTTGTGAGGGATTGTGCGGTCCGAGGTGAGGTGAGGCTGTTCACTGGCACACTTGGCGTCTTGACCCGAACAGGAAATATGCTAATTCAGCAGTTTTGACGATGAAATTATTGAATATAATGATTGTTTAGTTTAGTCTGAAAAGTGAGCTTGTGTCTGTCCGCAGTTTTTCTGGCCTGCCGCTCAGAGCGCCTTGCAGCACTGCCTCACGATTGGAAAAAGTTTGCACGTAAGTCATCATCTTAACTCATTCACTGCCAACCTTCCCAGGCAGTGAACGTGTTCAATTCACTGCCATTGACGGCTTCAGAAGTCCAATATCTCTGTGAACTGGGAAGGCTGGCAGTGATTAAAGAGGACAAAGACCAAAAGCGCTGAGCTGTTGTTTTGTCGTTTTCAGGACGACTGCGCCAACTTTGTCCGTCTGCTGCAAGCGTTGAACGACACACACGTTTATGTTTGCGGCACGGGCGCCTTCCGGCCGCAGTGTGCGATCCTCTTGGTCCAAAATAAGGTGAGCCGCAACCCTGCGTGACCACCGGGTGGCGCTCCTGCTGAGGACACGATGGAGTGACGGAGGGCTGCAGTTCCCGCTACAGTGGAACAAATTGAAATTAAATTTACAGAGGAGATATTATATATGTATATTCGGGGTTGGGCACGCACGGATTCACCAATACGTGGATATTTCCCCCCCCCCAAAAAGTATTTATTTTTTTCAATCTTCCTTTTTTTTGGGTTGAGAACCCAACCGCAAAAATGCTTACTGACGGTTTATCTGTTTATCTGGTTTGTTTATATATATATATATATATATATATAATATTTTTTTTTCCAATGCAATTATATCCATCCATCCATTTTCTGAGCCACTTCTCCTCACAAGGGTCGCGGGCCATTTTCGGAGCCTATCCCAGCTGTCATCGGGCAGGAGGCGGGGCACACCCTGAACGGGTTGCCAGCCAATCGCAGGGCACATACATACAAACAACCATTCGCACTCACAGTCACACCTACGGGCAATTTATAGTCTCCAATTAACCTAGCATGCATGTTTTTGGGATGTGGGAGGAAACCGGAGTGCCAAATGCCAACATAAAATAGACAAGATACTGAATTGTCATTTGCTTCATGAAATACATTTTTGTAAACCATTTTTTTGTAGAATAAATAACAAAATACCTAATTGTGCAGTAGCACCTTGACTTACGGATGTTGTGCTATCCTCTCCTGCCATCTAGCGGCGGCGTATCTGAAGCGGATGTTGTTGCGTGCGTATCTGAAGCTAGCTCGTAACTCAAATTTGCAAAAATCCAACAATGCCAAAAAATGACTGAGTGACAGTAAGTAACTCAAAATACATGTAAGTTGGTGCACTCGTAAGTAAAGCTTTCACAAAATATGCAAATTTTTTAATTTGACAAAAATCTATTACTTAAGGAGATGAATGCATTTTAAAAAATGAATGCATTTTATGAAGACATTTTGGATGCGTTAAGAATTAATACAGCAAATATTAGAGTACACTTAACAATATCAATGCTCAGCGGCTGGATGAAAAAACCGAGCTGGCCAAATGTGGCCCCCGGGCCATATTTTGCCCACACCTCATTGAATAGATTTTTAATTTTTTTTAAATATGCCCGTGGAAGCTCGGTGTAGGAACTTGATTTGTTCCGAGACCGCTCGTGAAACGAAACAGTTTTTCCATTTCAACGAATGGAAACCGAATGAATCCATTCCCGCCCCAAAAGCGACTTGCCTTTGTGTGCGGCTGGCGCACAAGCGCGGTGAGGACGGTGGACAGCACTTTTGGGACTGAGAAGGACCGTGTGCCGGCATTACCTCCGGATGGCATGGAGTTCCATACGTTGCCGGAACAACAAATAGAAGCCTCGTCACTTCGGTTCATGTCAATACACTTTTCAGTTCGAAGCCAAACTGAGGGCTAATTCGGAGGCCCAAAATCTGTATATGACAGAGGTGACACACTGCAAACGCTGCGAGAGAGAAAACGCAACTCGGTCCAACGCGTCCGTGCCGAGTCTGTTTGTGTACCCGAGCAGAGTGCGGGAATCAAATATATTGTTAGCGAACCGAGGTTCCACTGTTGTTGAAAGTGTCTTGACGTGTCCGTGCAAATGTGTGTCCTCTAGGAGGCGCTCTCTATGCTGCCTCACACCGTCACGTCCGGACAAGGAAAATGTCCTTACAGTCCCGAAGAACCTTTCGCTGCTCGACTCAGTGGTACTACATGTGCACACACACGCGCGCACACACATGCGCCCATGTTTTTTTTTTTTCAGTTTGCAGCTGTTAGCTTGCTGAAGTTGCTGCTAAAGTGACAAACTTGATTTCAAGAGCCACGATAGCGTGTACGCGCGTGTCGAAGAGCTCCTGCCGCCAGTACCGTGAATGACGTCTTCGTGCTGATGTCAGCAGGCTGCGTATGACGCGGGTGCGATTGTGAGAAGGGCCCAGGTGCCAACAACGGGTTCTCGTGCAGACTGTAGCATATGGGGCTGCTCAGAACCCAAAGCGGACACAGAAACTTGTGAAATCCAAACAGCAGTCTTCATTTACAAAAGTACCAAACTAACAAGGAAACTCCTCTCATGTAGCGTACTACGGAAGCATAAGAAAAACACCATCAAAGGTAATCTGAACAAAAAGTGCTCAAACTGTGGTGCAAAGGCCAAGTAAAAGCAAGGCAACAAAAGAAAGTACAAGAGCAAAAATGTGGCTTACGACCAAGAAGGCACTAAAAACTAGAGAAGAAAGACAAGAAATCAGGACGATAAAAACACAACAAAAAAAACAGTCGATCGTAAAAAACAGCATGTTTGAATGCTTTGTGTTGTCCTTTGTGTTGATGGGTTTGCGCTGTAAACGGTAAAAGATCGAAAGCGTCTTTTGTTCAGACGGCGACGTGTATGCCGCCACGTCTGTGGATTTCATGGGAACCAACGCCGCCATCTTTCGGACATCCGTCGGGGCCGCCGGGCGCCACCTCCGCACGGAAGCGTACGACCGCAACTGGCTCAACGGTGACTTGACGACGCCGTCGCCGGTTACCTTGCAATGCAAACCACACGGACCTCCTCTGACTTGTTTCTCGTGTCAGTTCCCGAATTTGTGGCTTCCTTCGCCATCGCCGACACTCACAACAGCGACGACGACAAGATCTACTTCTTCTTCAGGGAGGTGGCGGCGGAGGCGGAGCAGTGGGATAAGAAGATCTACAGCCGAGTGGCTCGAGTGTGTAAGGTACGACTGCTCCGCTCCGGCCGTTGGCTGACGTGCGTTCGGACCCTTCGTCGGGGACTTAATAATAGCGCCACAGTTATCCAAACGGTTAACCCTACCTCAATATATTTTACATTTGCGCACACCACCTGGAACAGTTCGCCATCAGTACCGATCGAATAACGTGAGCAAAACATCAAACGTTCATATCAGATGCACATCGAAAGATTCTGATGATTCGCTCGTTCGCTGTCAGCTGTTTTCAAAGAAGGGTTGCGCCAATGATTTCAGCAACCCTTTTACAGCATTTTAGCGTCATCTTTCAAGAGCCACACAATATTTCGTTCTGTCATAATAGAAGCACCAAGCATGCCAAAAGAAAGAGGAGACACTCTTCTTCCGCCAGAAAACAAGTTTGTCTTTCCCTTTTTCTGCTCTTTGGTCACGGGAAGTAAAACATGGCTTAGTTTCCCCCAAAACTGATTTCTAACCAACAAGTGGAGAAAAGCAGCTTTTTGTGAAAAGAAAGGTGTCAAACAGAACAGTGAGCTTGATGCCAGTAGTTTTTGCTTTGGTGAGACCTCAAACTATAAAAGAACAAACAACAACAAGTCAAATCATCATCTTTTGTTTTTGTTTGTTTTTTTTGGACAGACATACAACTAAAAACGCGCCGTGAGCAACGCTGACTTGAGTTGAACGTCAGCGGCTTTTTTACATGGTGTTCGCCATTCGCTTCGTGAACGGCATCAGCTTTTCACACACTTTCTACTAGCTACCGCCGCACATACCAGAATCCGAATCAGAATCATCTTCATCTTTATTTGCCAAGTATGTCCAAAAAAACACACAAGGAATTGGTCTCCGGTAGTTGGAGCCGCTCTAGTACGACGACAGACGGTCAATGGACAGAACACTCCGTTAATAGTAAACATATTCACACTCTGTCGGAGCGTGAGGCGCCCAGACTTGTCCGTCTTCCGACGTGCTGGACTATTTCTCCCTCCTAATCGACGTGACAGGCTAAGATTCTCCGCCTAATCTTTATTTTCCACTCCAAATTTGTGTTGACCTCCAATCCGAAGCGATGCAACGCTCCCATCCGCTGGCGTACGTTTGTCATTACAGTTCTATCGAAGCCTGATTTTCAAGCTGGGCGAGACCCTCTTGCAGGCCTCCGCGTTGGGAAAAAAAAAAGACTGGGAGTATAAACATTTAGATTTGAAACCATCCGCATCCAAACCAACTGGAAGCGGCGCAGCCAAGAGAAACATCACGTAGCAAATGAACAGAATACACCGTTTGAAAATATGAACAAGAAATATTGGAATTTAGTTTGTAAATATAGGTCAGTGCTTGCGATAGTGTTTAGCGCTTGCTGGCCCTGGCCGCTAACCGCGTCCTTTTCCGACTTCCTGTCTCCTGGATGAAGAACGACGTGGGAGGGAGGCGAAGTCTGATCAACCGCTGGACCACCTTCCTCAAAGCTCGTCTGGTGTGTTCGGTCCCGGGCCCATCCGGAGTCCACACGCACTTCGACCGACTCGGTAAATCCGATCACGTCCGTCCTCTTTGCCGTCTTTCACCAATCGTTTGTCTCCTCGACACTGTTCGGACGCGACGTACATTTTCAATTGGGCTCGTCGTCAGAACGGTGAGCTGGAGTCTATCCCGGCTGATTTGGGTACACCCTGGATTGGTCGCCAGTCAATGTCGGGGCACATACAGACAAACGAGAACTTTACACCTGTGGACAAGGTCTCGTTTTCAATAAAGCTAACACAATAACATGATTTTGGAACATGGGAGGAAAAGCCACACAGGAAAGCCGAGTCCAAGCCCTGATTCAAACCCAGAACCTCCGAACTGTAAGACAGGACGTGCTCGGTTTGGTTCGGTCGGCCTCGTGTCATCGGGTGTTTCCATCTTGCTGCGACCTTCCAAATGTGAGGACTTGCTGCTTTGCTTCCTTTAGAGGATGTTTTTGTTCTGGAGACCAAAGACCGTCAGAACCCTGTCCTCTATGGCCTCTTCACGACCTCCAGGTGAGACAAACCACGCCAACAATCTGCGCAATGCAGCCCCTGCCGTCACGTTATTCTTTTTTCCCCTCAGCGCTCTGTTCGGAGGCTCGGCCGTGTGCGCGTTCTCCATGGCGAGCGTTCGCGCGGCCTTCAACGGTCCGTACGCCCACCGGGACGGTCCGGACCACCGCTGGGTCGAGTACAAAGGCCGCATACCGTACCCCAGACCCGGGGCTGTGAGTACCTCTTAACAAATTCATTTGGGAGGATTTGCAACTTATTGATAGGCCGCTACTGAAACTGGCAGATGTGGGAAGTAACAAAGTACGGTACTTCGTAACTGTACTGAATCACTGCCAGGCGTCCCAGTGAAAAAAGGGATATTTGACTTCTAAAGCCGTCAGTGGCAGTGAATGTGTTAGTACATTTTTTAGGTATCTGTACTTTACTTGAGTATTTATTTTTCTGGCGACATTTTACTTTGACTCCTTACTTTGTTAGCACAAATATCTGAAATATCTTTCTACTCCTTACATTTAAAAAATGACCTTGTTACTTTTAAAACCTAAAGTTAGCGACGACGCTACGTACAAAGCAGAAGACAGAAAAACACGGAAGTAAGTGAGTCATTGCTCATTGACTTCGTAGATAAGACACTCTCCTTTCAGCGCGTGCCTACTAAGCTAGTGGGGGCAAAGTAGCGGTGTATTCCATGTAGCTAAGCTAGTGGGGTCAAAGTAGCGGTGCATTCCATGTAGCTAAGCTAGTGGGGGCAAAGTCTGTGTGTTCCATGTTTTGTGGTCGGCACGGTTAGAAACCAAAATAACAAGGATCCCCGCACATTGTGCTGCGTGCGGTTGCACACACATCAAACA
Source organism: Phyllopteryx taeniolatus (assembly GCF_024500385.1). NCBI lineage: Eukaryota > Metazoa > Chordata > Actinopteri > Syngnathiformes > Syngnathidae > Phyllopteryx > Phyllopteryx taeniolatus. The sequence continues at coordinate 31,848,708 of NC_084510.1, forward strand.
ATCACGACAAGGGAGCTCCGAACTGGGAATAACCTGTCATAGGTAAGAATATTCTTTGGCTCTTTTTTTTCCAAATTGCCTGCAATAAATGTTCTTTTTAGAAAGCTAGCTTGTTGAAGTCTGGCTCGCTGGCATTAATTTGTGTCATGTTTGAGCATTAACTTTGCAATTGGATTGATCAAATATAATATTTCCAACACATTTGCCTACTGCCAAAACAAAACCTTAAAAAAAAAGAAGCTTTTTTTCGACTAGTTTCAGTCGGTCTCCCCCCTTCCCCTCCCGTTTGGCAGTGGGCAAATAAATGTTGGAAACAAATCTAGCTTTTTTATTTTTAACTCGGACAAATAAATGCTCATCTTCATTTAAGCCTAGCTGTTTTCATTTTTCTTTGTTTTGTCCATGGTTGCCCCCAGAGAAAGCAGACCAATCATCTGGAGAGGGACAAAAATCTCACTATATGGATTTTATTATTGGGTTGAAAAATGTCAATTGAGTTTTTCATTTTTTTACTTCAGTACATTTAGAATTGTGAGCTTTTGTACATTTAGAGAAGAGAGAGGCTTCAGTAGTTTGACTTTCACCAGAGTTGTTTGTTACACAAGTATCAGTACTTGTATTTAAGTACTGAAAACCTGCACTTTGGTATCTCATCACTTTCTTTCTAATGAGAATAGAAAAGAATCGAATTGTTCACACTTTGGGGGCAGTGGGAAGATGCCTTTCACTGGTTGGTGGTCGAAGCAGTTATTTATCGTCATGGTTCTAGACTTGAATGTCCTGCGGCTTTTACCAGAGGGAGGGGGGTGGGGGGAGTAAGCTTCCGGGCTGTGACGGTCCCTCAAGATTCCACTGACTTTCCGTAATCGTCCGCCAGTGGAGGCGTTCTTGACGCCGGGTAGAGTGCATCCAAGAGTCCGACTGGTTTCTGACTTCTGACTGTCCCGGACTAGTTTCCAATGAATCGGACTGGTCTCTGAATGGTTTTCTGATGAGTCCGACCGGTCCTCCAGTGTCCCAGCGAGACGTACGACGCTCTCCACGAGTCTACGCAGGATTTCCCGGACGAGGTGGTGAGCTTCATGCGGCGGCATCAGCTCATGTGGGAAGCGGTCCTCCCTGCGGGCGGGCGACCTATCTTCACGCGCGTCAATGCGTCCCACCTGCTGACCAGTCTGGTTGTGGACCGGCCAGACACAGAGGACGGAAGGACGGTCGTCTTGTTTCTGGGAACGGGTCAGTACCTCGCTCGTGATCGTCACTTTGTTCTTTTTGGCTTTACTCGAGCGGGCGGCGAATCTAAAGCTCACTCCCAAATAATTATGACGAAATGTAAAGTAATTTGCGGTACTCGTAATGAAAGGTAGCATTGTGCAGTACTTGGAAAACCTTAAAAATAAAGCTCGGCAAGCCTGACGTGAAGCTTTCGTGGACTTTCTGCAGCCTCCGTCAAGGCCAAGGTGACCTTGAAGTCAAAAGCGGCAGATGTGGTCCGACGCTTGTGCACGCTTGAGTTCCTTTTTGGGTTTTTCATTTGTTTGCTTGCCTTTCCCGCAGATGACGGCAAGGTGCTGAAGGTTGTGACCTCGGAGACGGAGGAGATTGTTCTAGAAGAACTCAACGTCTTCCAGGTGATATTCCACATGGAAAACATGTGACTCGATTTTTTTATGATTAGTTTTGTCGTGGTCGGCACGTTGGTCCAGTGGTTAGCGCCGAAGTCATAGAAAGGAAAGTCTGGATCCTCTTTGAACTGGTTGGTTCAATCCACATCACATGGTTTACGGACACCACGTTGTCTCTATTCCCAGCATTGCGTTGCATTATCCCCCAACACTTTTTATCTTTATCAAGTGGTGTTTGGGTGATTTGTGGCAAAACGGTTATTGTGTGGCTGTCGGCTAAGCTGAGAAAAGGAAGAAATCACTTCCTGAAGTGATTTCATTCAGTTTGTTCACTCAGAAGATTTGTTGGTTATCTGTGAATGACAACACAACTCGAGCCCCGCCCACTGCTGCGCAAAAATTGGTGTTCATAAAAACACATTTTTAAATCAAGAAAATGCTTGGTCCTTAAATACGTACCGATACAATCAAATCTGGTGCACTTTGACGATTTTCAGTGCACTCCTGATTATAACCCTTTAAGCAACAGATATTTGAACACAAAGGATGCAGCATTACACGTAGACGCCCAATAACAATACTTGCAGGTCAATTATTTGTACACTGTGAATAATCGTCATTCATATCTGTATTTATGCATTATACTGCCCTCTGGTGCCCAAGATGTGCACACCAGAAGGGGCAGCACAATACAAACCGTTCAATTCTTTACATTTGATTGTATTCATGACGCTATGACTGTCTGTTTTTACAAAGTGCAAAACCATAGAGTGCTGTTTGCCTGATTAACCCTTTTTCTGTTGCTTTTTAATTGGGCGGCTGCAAAGGAATAACGGTCTTTTCATTTGAATGGAGAAATGTGATTTGAGATATGAGTGTTTTGAGGCAGGAGCACAATGAGGGAACAACTTCAGGGCAACGCTGTATGTTTGTGTCGGCGAGTCGATCAATTCCACTGACGGCATTTTGACGTTTGCTCCGCAGAGTGGCGCCGCCATCCGCAGCATGAAAATCTCCAGCAAGAAAGTACGTTGTCCACTTCTCTGCTTTTCACACAGCATTTCGTACAATCAGAAATATAAAAAGAAAACAACCCTTTGAAATAACCGGAACGATTGCATGAATTGCTCCTCAAAATATTTTTGAAACCCTACTCTGTGAATGTTGGGTCCAATGCAAATTGTTGGTGTGTTACAGCATGAGTTGAAGAAAAGGCTATTTGTCTATTGTTGTAAAGATCAGATCGCATGTTATGCCTCATTAATGCTGAAATCCAGCTCACCTCTGTCCTTTATTGAATTGCAAGTCGTCGTTTGTTTTCTCAAACCTATCCACTAAAATGTATTTGTTCATTTTTGGGGCGGCATGGCGGACGAATGGTTCGCAGTTCTGAGGCGACCCTAGTGAGGGTGAGGGGTATGGAAGATGAATGAGTGACTGTTCCTTTTTTAAATGTATTTAGGAATCATCTACGTCGGCTGAAATAAGTATTTAACACGTCGCCGTTTTTCTCACTAAATATGACGTGAAAATTCCACCAGATGTTGGGAGCAACCCAAGTAATCCATACAAACAAAGAAGTAGAACAAATAAGCTCAGAAGTGAAGTTGTGTGTCATCATGTCAAATGACACAGGGGAAAAGTATTGAACACGACAACTGGTATTGATTGAATTCTTTGTACAAAAGCCTTTGTTTGCAATGACAGCTTCAAGACTCCTCCTGTATGGAGAAACCAGTCGCATGCATTGCTTGCTGGTTTGATTTTGGCCCAGTCTTCAAATCTTGAAGGTTCCGTGGGCTTCTTTTATGGACTTTGAGTTTCAGTTCTTTCCATAGATTTTCGATTGGATTCGACATCCGGTGAAATTTTCCGATCCATCGCACCTTTGGAAGTATATTTAGTGAGAAAAATGATGACGTGTTAAATAGTTATTTCAGCCGCTGTGTCTCATTATTTAATGGGTTAGTTGAGTTATTGTAAAGAGAGAAATAAAACATTTTAGCAAAATCAACCATTTTACAAATACATTTTTGTGTTTCATTTGACGTTCTATTTGATCATGAGTAAGCTGATTAAAAAATAGTACAAATGAACATTTTACACGTTCTTATAATGAGTGAATGAAACAATATTAATATTAGGATAACAATGAGGTGGCACGGTGGACGACTGGTTCCCGCATCTGCCTCACAGTTGTGACGACAGGTGTTCAAATCCCGGCCCCGCCTGTGTGGAGTTTGCATGTTCTCCCCGTGCCTGCGTGGCTTTTCTCCGGCAACTCCGCTTTCCTCCCACAACCCAAAACATGCATGCGAGGTTGATTGGAGACTCTAAATTGCCCGTAGGTGCGAATGTGAGTGCGAATGGTTGTTTGTTTCTACGTGCCCTGCAATTGGCTGGCGACCGGTTCAGGGTGTACCCCGCCTCCCGCCCGACGATGGCTGGGATAGGCTCCAGCAGCCCACGACCCGCGTGAGGAGAAGCGGTAAAGAAAATGGATGGAAGGACAAAATTGAGCAAAAGTAACATTCTTCTGTTTTCTTGCTGCAGCAACAGCTTTACGTGTCCAGCGAAGGGGGCGTGTCCCAGCTGGCGTTCCACCGGTGCCACTTGTACGCCGACTGCAGCGAGTGTCGCCTGTCCAGAGATCCGTACTGCGCCTGGGACGGACAGACATGCTCGCCGTACTTTGCCTACGGCAACGGGTACGTGCAGACATAGCCTAGGGGGCGCACTTGTACATGCTCGGCTTCGTAAACAAAGTCAAAGTGAGCGTGAACGAGCAGTCTTCTATATTTTCATTTCCAGACCATTTTGTGCTTGATTTAAAAAAAAAAAAACAATTCCACATAGTCGGAAGCGTGTCCACGCTGATGTGCACTGCTTACACTAACAACCTGACTGTCAATGGAGAGGAGCCAGATTGCAAAAGTACATTCAATGATGACAACTTTTTTTTCATTTCGTGACCTTTCCTTTCTAACCTCGCTAGCGGAAAAAAAAAAAAAAAAAAGACTCGCGACTTTAACTCCTGCTAATAGCTAAAAGCTAATGAGCTGAATCGTTTTCACAACATTTTGTTTTGCGTGGGACAATTTAGGAGGCCGATGGAAAGAGAACACAATGCTGAACGTTGCCAAAGACGTGGTGCCCATTTGGAAACGAAATGAAGAATTCTTAATAGAATGAAGGTAGACAATCGTAAAAGAAAAAGATGCCAAATAAAATGATTGATTGAAAATCAATACAGTCACAAACAAAATGTCCGTTAACCAACTGATTGTAAATAAAAATGATGGAAAGCAAAATGATTTTAAAACGAAACGACTGTCAAGTCAAGTCAGGTTCATTTGGGTATCACCAGAGAGTCTCAACATTCAATTCACAGAGATGGCTGACATCCTTGGTCAAAATCAGAAGCCCAGCCGGGAAAACCCAGAAAGGAAAAGACATTTCGACGGTGACGGTGGAAGGGATGAAATCTTCAGAAGGATTCCAAATGGAGCGATGAGCAGCCTGCAACGGATGCCGAGCGGGCGACATTCGTCGCACGAGGCCATCCATAAAAGGCGAGAAATAGCATGTTGGTGGAAGTGGCCCATTGAGAGTCCAGTTGATGAAAGGAAGCCGCAAACAAATCCAAGAGTCCGACTGGTTTCTGACTTGTCTTTAACGGGTGACTGTCCCAGACTAGTTTCCAATGAATCTGACTGGTTTTCTGACGAGTCTGACCGGTTTCCGACCGGTCCTCCAGTGTCCCAGCGAGACGTACGACGCTCTCCACGAGTCTACGTAGGATTTCCTGGACGAGGTGGTGAGCTTCATGTGGCGGCATCAGCTCATATGGGCGGGCGACCTATCTTCACGCGCGTCAATGTGTCCCACCTCCTGACCAGTCTGGTCGTGGACAACCCATAAACAAAATGATGATAAAAAAAAAATGATAGTAAACAATGCAAACGGGAGCTCAGAGTACTCACCCTTCTTGGAGTCTGTGGAGGGGGTACTGGAGAGCGCTGGTGGGGTGTTGGCTCTGATTGTGGGGGAAGGTGCCGGTCCAACTCGGGAACGTCTGGCAGAGTCCCCTGTCAGAAGGAGTTTCAACTCCCACCTCCAGCAGAACTTCGAACACGTCCTGAGGGAGGCAGGGGACATTGAGTCCGAGTGGATCATGTTCCGTGGCTCCATCGTTGAGGCGGCCGACCAGAGCTGTGGCCATAAGGTGGTCGGTGCCTGTCATGGCGGCAATCCCCGAACCCGTTGGTGGACACCTTCCTACGAGGAAGCAGAGTCTGGGGACTCTGAGGCGGGTTCTCCTATCTCTGGGGTTGAGTCACAGAGGTAGTTAAAAAGCTTCTCGGTGGCAAGAGCCGCCCGGAGTTCCTTAAGGCTCTGTTGTAGGGCTGTCTTGGTTGTGGGACTGTCTTCGCTGACACGCCTCTGCAACATCACGTGGACATCGGGGACAGTACCTCGGGATTGACAGACTGGGGTGGTGGTCTCCCTTTTTAAGAACTATAGGGGGCATCACACTTGTCCGCCTCCGTGGTAAGGTCTATTCAGGGGTTCTGGAGAGGAGAATCCGTCTGGAAGTCTAACCTAAGATTCAGAAGAAGCAGTGTAATTTTCATCCTGGCCGTGGAACAGTGGACCAGCTCTACACCCTTAGCAGGGTCCTCGAGGGTACATGGGAGTTCGCCCGACCAGTCTACATGTGTTTTGTGTCCTTGGAGAAGGCCGGTGTCAGAGTCTGGTTTGCATTGCTGGCAGTAAGTCAGATTCATTTCGGCTGCCCTTTGTCACTGATTCTGTTCATTACCTTTATGGACAGAATTTCTAGGCGCAGCCAAAGTGTTGAGGGGGTCTGGTTTGGTGACCTCAGCAGTGTGTCTCTGCTTTTTGCAGTGATGTGGTTCTGATGTGGTTCCAAGCTGAGTGCGAAGCAGCTGGGATGAAAATCAGCACCTCCAAATCCGAGGCCATGTTCCTCAGTCAGAAAAGGGCGGAGTGCCCTCTTCGGTTCGAGGAAGTGAGTACAAGTATCTGATAATGGAGCGGGAGATCGACAGGTGGAAGCGTCTGCACTGATGCAGACTCTGTGTCGGTCTGTTGTGGTGAAGGGGGTGAGGAGCGGACCCGAAATGCAAAGCTCTCGATTTACCGAACGATCTACGTTCTTACCCTCAGCTATGGTCACGATTTGTCACGGTTTCGATTGTGACCGAAAGAACAAGATCGGGGATACAAGTGGCCGAAATGAGGTTCCTCCGCAGGGTGTCCGGGCTCTCCCTTAGAGAGAGGGTGAGCGGCTCGGTAATCTGGATGGGCTCAGACTCAAGCCGCTGCTCCTCCGCATTGAGAGAAGACAGATGAGGTGGTTTGGGCATGTGAATAGGATTTCCCCGGACGCCTCCCTGGTGAGGTGTTCCGACCACGTCCCACCGGGAAAAGGCCCCATCGACGACCCGGGACACGCTGGTGAGACTACGTCTCCGGGCTGGCCGGGGAGCGCCTCGGGATCCTGGACGAAGTGGCTGGGGAGAGAGAAGTCTCAAATATTTGACACACTAAACAATGGATTCAATTGACTTGAATTTTGGTTTATTTGGTTTGTTTTCCATCAGGCTGCTACTCACACAAACAAATTACATTCCATTAGGTTCGATTATATTATATTAGACGAGTGGCATTTTCAAGGTTATAAGTACACCGTTTCATCCCAAGGTACAGCAGGAAAAAAAAATCATCAACGATCAAATAAAAAGGTTTGAAGGCGCGACTTGTATTTTGCTTTTTGTGCTCAATAAAAAGTATTTTGTCTCAATTCCACTGTCCAATAAACATTTGTCACCACCAAATTGAGCGTGTGTCTGTGTGCTTGTGCGTGTGCGTCAGGAGGGCACGGGGGCAAGACCCAGTGTACGGCGAGCCCTGGAGTCATTGTCCAATCACAGATGGTTGTAAGTAATGAACTATTGAATCTTATCACCTAAAATAGTTGAACATTGTCTAGTATTGTTATGATGATGATGATGATGATTTGATAGCCATCACAAGCTGCACTTTGACCTCGTGGCGTTTAATACGACGGACGTCTTTGTGCTTGAGTTTTGGGCGGTGTGTCGGTGAGGGAGACGTATGGCGTGGAGGGCAACGCGTCCTTCCTGGAGTGCTTCCCTCGCTCGTCGCAGGCGGCGCTCACGTGGACGCTGCAGCGGAGCAAGGAGCGCCATCCTGTGAGTTCAGCGAAACCTGCATAGTCGGGATTTGCCTATTTGGGTTTTCTCTGCTGCTTTTGTGCTCGGGCCGGAAGAATAAAAGTAGGTCTGGAAAGATTCATGGAATAACAAGAATAATTCCATAACAAAGTGCAATGTGTCTCCTGTAGAAGTTACGACAACACGGCGATGGCCAACACAAGCTAATCAGAATCAGAATCAGATTTTTTGGGGACAATTGTGCAAAAAGAGGCAGAGTGCTCTAGCACTTAGAGCAGTTGGAATCACTAATATTGCAATAGTCCGGCGCAATGACCATCGTGCAAAGGGCGCCGAGACTTCAACGAGTGTATCCAGTTTAAAGTGACTAGTAGCGCGATAATGTGGGACAATGTCGATTGTCATTGAAATTGATGAAATTTTTTTAGGGGCACTTTACCCTCTCCGAAGGCACTTTTTGACGCTCTGAGAGCACTTTTTGCTACACACATAGGGGCACTTTGGGTAAAAAAAGGGCACTTAGGGTGCCCTCCCGGTTTTGCCACCTCTGCTACCATTGCTAGTTAGAACGAATTGTAATCCCTCCGCAGGTGGTTAGGATAGACACAACTGTTGGTCCCACTTTCTACCGTTTTATTGAAAACACAAACAACCAAAATAAACACATTCGTACACGAGCCACTGCGACCACAAGTGGTGCTGAGACCCTCGACATTCGGATTGGCTAACGGTAAGCCATCCAAGAGCAAGCTGTTAACCTAAACTCACAATAGCAAACTCGACTCACCGGGTCAAGACCCCACCTTTAAAGCCACACACACTCAAAGTCACAGATATTCTAGTGTGGAACGTGAGTGTGGTGACCTCAAGCGGACAAAAAGGACCAAGCGCAAACACAGGCCGGGTTCCCAATCATTGACTCATTCCCTAGAATCCCATCTCACTAAAACAGATTTTTTTTGGGAACATATTAGTCAACTATGCGGTCGATTATATAATAATGATTACAGGGTAGAGAATGAGTAAGTAATTGATTCCCAACACATTCCAACAGCACGAGAAAATGTGTACTATTTAGTAGAGAGGGAGGGATTTCCAAAACAGCCAAAGAAATAATCCCCTTTTTTCCTCAGCTTCCTGTTAGCGAGGACGAGCGGTTGGTGCGCACCGAGCGAGGTTTGCTGCTGCAGCGTCTCCAAATGGCCGACGGCGGTGTCTACACCTGCAGCAGCACCGAAGGCCAATACATTCGCATCATCAGCCGCTTCCGCCTCCGCGTCGTCCCCGCCGGCGTTCTCCGTGCTGCCCCGGGCCCCATCCCCGCCCCTGTGGCGGCACGGGCGTGGCCGGGTAGCGCCAAAGAGCGCAAGATGGCGGAGCGCTACTGCGAGCAGCTGTGGTTCCCAGACAAACGGCGGCAGCACCAAATTTTCACCATCAAACTGAAACATGACGGCAGGAAAGCTCGCGTCAGGAGGAACCAATCGCCTCAAGCCACTGTCTGAGACCACGCCCACTCGTCGCATCGTGGACTTCATGACTGTACACATCCAATAGATTTACAGTACTCTGCAAAAATCGTAGGCCACCACTCGTGACTACCCACTATACAAAACAAAATGACCGTTTCTAAATCACTGGATACAAAACGATTGTCAATGTTTTGTTTTTGTTTTTTTTTACCATTTGAGTCAGTGACGTACTATTGGAGCCATTGAACACCCAGAATCCAATCCACTATATTCAGAAAGTCACGTGAGCAAATCCAGAAAACAGTTTAGCGGACTTCTTGTGTATGCTGCGCTAACAAGCATGACTACAGGTTTATGGCATGATGGTTTGAACCAAAACTTTCTTTATAGCTGGTGTCAAACGTTAAATACATTTATATCATTTATTTATACAAATTAATGATATATGTAAACACAACTGCGATGTATGTGCCCTGCGATTGGCTGGCGACCGGGTCAGGGTGTACCTGCCTCCCGCCCGAAGATAGCTCGGATAGGCTCCAGCAGCGCGCGACCCTAGTGAGGAGAAGCGGTAAAGAAAATGGATGGATGCATGTAAACACAAATGAAGCCTAAACATATATTATAGTTTTTGGTGGCTCTGTGCTGACATCTTGTGTTAAAGTAGAACCGAATAGACCAAAATATCTCTTGTAGATTTGACACACCACAGTGAAGTGTTTTTTAAGACCTGCCAAATTTGAATAATAAAAAAAATAAATAATCGCCATGTATGTAAAATAAGGCTCTGAATTCATGATAAATAAGGCTTGCCCTCAAATTGCAGGACTTTGTGTCCGCTGAAGGTGCTGTAGACGGCCCTTCACCTGTCAATCAGATGTCTGGTCGTGTAAGTATCTGTAGCCAGCTACTAGCTGAATAACGTGCGCCGCTGTGGTTCCATCCATCCATTTCCAGTACCGCTTCTCCTCACTATGGTGTAAATTGTACCAACATATACACTGTATGCATATATGTATATTTCTGTCGATATTACCAAAAGGAGTAGCTAAAACAAATACACTACGTTTATAATTTTGTAGAAAACAGTATACAATCAAAGATACAGTAGATATCTGTACATACATTTACTGTACTTGTTCGCACGAGTTGTGTTTGAGTAGTTTTGTGTCATCCTGCCAACTAACAGAAGATGACTGAAACAACAAATAAACAATACAACAAGCACCGACGAAGAGAAAGAATGTGCGCATACAGCCTCCGTTTGAAAGGGGGCGCTAATGAATTACAAACTCATTGCAACCTCCAATCACGAAGAAAACGAAAACGAACAAGAAGGCTGCGGGGAAAGAACGTGTGACTTGGAAAAAGAAAAAGAACTAACTTTATTACGGCGTTTTAGCATCTGTAAAGGTGCACAGAAGGTTAGTCACTGTGACAACGTTTGCTGATAGTAACGGTTTTCTGTATTTGTGCTTCCCCAGTTAGCTAGCACTGTATGATGCTAACCGCTGGTAGCGACGCTGCTTGTCGACTTTACTCAATCAAAAGTATCATTTGCGTCTGTCAGCACTTCCGTTGAGCGACAGTTTGTCGAAAAACTAATATATATATACACATGTATATGTAGATAGATGGATGGATGGATGGATGATTATGAAGTGGAGGTACGTTGGCCGACTGGTTAGCACATAGGCCTCACAGTTGTGAGGACCGGGGTTCAATCCCCGGCCCCGCCTGTGCGGAGTTTGCATCTTCTCCCCGTGCCTGCGTGGCTTTTCTCCGGGCACTTGATTATGAAGTTGGCAGCACGAAACAAGAGTGGTTAGCAAGTCTGCCTCCCAATTTTAATGTTCGCGTTTCGACTCTAGGCTTCTTCGATATCTCAAAATTGACCGGCAACTAATTCGTGGCTTATGCTACACGTGGCTTGATAGAGGATTCTGTTGAGTGAATAGATGTTTGAAATATCCTAACCTCTTTTCTTTGTTAGTTTTCTTGGCAATCAAGAGACTTTAGAAGACACTGGGCTGAGCGTCCTTGATGGCAGCTCCAGGCTTGCAGCACCCTGGCTTCCTCCTGGTGAGGCTCGTACCTTATATCCACTTGGGTCCCGATTGAACAATTGCTCCATCGATTGATTAAAGTCAACGTGTGTGCTGCTTTTAGGCCAATCTTAAAGTGGACTTCCCAAACAAAACTGTGGCTCAGCGATGCCAGGATCTCGTCAAGATCATCGAAGACTATCATGCAAAGGTACAAAGGCAATGGCGTGCTCTATGAGTCATCTTCACATGTAGTAGTGCAGTGAATCCCGTTGTTGGGCATTTGCAATTTCACTTGTGAACTGATTATTATCCATCCATCCATTTTCTGAGCCGCTTCTCCTCACGCGGGTCGCGGGCGTGCCGGAGCCCATCCCAGCTATCATCGGGCAGGAGACGGGGTACACCCTGAACCGGTCGCCAGCCAATCGCAGGGCACATACAAACAAACAACCATTCGCACTCACATTCACACCTACGGGCAATTTACAGTCTTCAATGAACCTACCAGGCATGTTTTTGGGATGTGGGAGGAAAGCGGAGTGCCCGGAGAAAAGCCACGCAGGCACGGGGAGAACATGCAAACTCCACACAGGCGGGGGCGGAGATTGAACCGGGCACTCCGGTTTCCTCCCACATCCCAAAAACATGCATTAATTGAAGACTCTAAATTGCCTGTAGGTGTGACTGTGAGTGTGAATGGTTGTTTGTTTGTTTGTGCCCTGCGATTGGCTGGCAACCAGTTCGGGGTGTACCCCGCCTCCTGCCCGATGATAGCTGGGATAGGCTCCAGCACGCCCGCGACCTTAGTGAGGAGAAGCGCGACAGAAAATGGATGGATGGATGGAGGTGCTGCGGGTCGTGGGCCTGGTTGCGGAACCGCGAAGCACGCGTAACATCGGCGACCAAGAGTTGATCCGCTAGTACATTTTGTATTAATTAGGAAACGCACTTACAATCATCGAATTAGTTTACGCATGTTAATGTATTAAGCGACGCAGCAATGTTATGCTACGTTCCCACCGGATGCGAAACATCGCTTTGCATCGCGTCCCTTGCTTGAGTTTGATTGCGGGAGTAAGAAATGCGCATTTGCTTCATTAGTGACGTAAAAGCGGAAGAGGGGGACTTGCACCCTATAAAATTCAATCCAAATGTTTTATATACATACCCCCAGGCAGTCTTTGAGGTGTGCGTGTTCTCCTCGACCCTCCTCCTGTTCCACCGCATCTGTCCGATAAAGTTAATCTAGAAATATAAATAAATAAAGAGTGTGTATTTGTGTAATCAGGTGGCCGGTGGTTGTGCTAAAACTTTGGCTATTGCTATCTTGGTTCGCAGTTCAACAGCTGTAAATGAATAAATACCCTTTCTTCAGTCACGATTTTCCAAGCCTGCTCCTTTCTTACTCGGTCCCGGTAATGATGACGTCGTGCCAAACAGCTCAGGGTGCCCACAGACTGCAACAGTCGCCTCCTTCGTTTTCCTCTACTCGACAACTGCAGAGGACGCTCTGTGTGACGTAGTCCATTCACGATGTGAATCTGGCTCAGTTCACCTCCTCCCAGCTTAAAGCGTTCGGGCGAAGGAGGCGAATTTGCATGTGTCCGCCCCGCATCATACGGATTCGCATCTATATGCACGAACTGCATTATTGACTTTCTATGTAATCACGCCGCATGAAAAGCCCAAAACGTGTCCGGTGGGCATGTAGCATTACAGTGTGGCGAGTGAGACGTGGTGGGGTGACGTCGTGTACAATTTCCAATGAGAGTCGGAATATATAAAACCCGTGACACGTAGGGCCAGAGTTGTGTGCTCCCATCGCTTCCCAGCCTTACAAACGTATAACAAAACATGTAACTGTACAGGGAGTGTTTTACGTGAGTACCCGATAGCATCAGTGCCATGTCGGGCTTGTAACATTCGTCTGCCTTGCCTGCCTTGCATTTTCGATATGAAATCAGGAGGAGGGGCTGAAGTGGACGAATGGATGAGCGTCATTCTGAATCTGAGTGGGTACCAGTCCCATCTGGCAGCAACTACTCGCCTAACGACGGAGGCGGCTCCTTCTCCAGCCTGCGACCGTGGCCAGGGGGGGCTCGCGTGCGCGGCCATTGACTGTTCATAATATAGACAGCGCTTTAAAGCTCTTCTTAACAGGAGAGTGTGCCGGTGGAGGAAATTGACGAAAGCAGTAGAAAAGATGGTGACCTTCAACCACCATGTCTTATATTGATTGTGAGACAGTGTTAGAGGGAGCATTAAAACATGCACTCGTGCAAGTGCAACCGGGTGAAAAAAGGATTGCATCGGCGACCATTTTTGTCAACGTCTCGAGCTCTGGACTACTTGACATTGTAGCTAAGTTGTCCCGGTGAATAAGATAGAATCAAATATTTATAAAAATGTAAGGTGAGGTGTGCTGACTTCTGTAAGATACTGTATGTTTACGTATTTCAAGCTAACCCATGCAGTGCTTTTCCACGTTAAATGGCGGAAAATGGTGATACGGAAAAGAACCAATTCAGAATCCGAAGCATCTTTATTTGCCAAGTATGTCCAAAAAAAACACAAGGAATTTGTCTCCGGTAGTTGGAGCCGCTCTTGTACGACAACAGACGGTCAATTGACAGAGAACACTTTGGAGACAGAAAGACATTGGGGGGAAAAAAAAAAAAAAACAGTCACTGGGCAGTAAAGGGTTGCTAGTTATCCGGTAATACCGGTACATTTTTTTTTTTTTTAAATTGAGTACTGTTTTGCTGCATTGTTCAGGAGCTGCACGCAATCTTCTCGTGGCTGGTGGAAAGCATTTTCGGAAGTTTGGACGGTGTCCTGGGAGGCTGGAACCTTCGCCTTCTCCATTCCCGATGCAGCGACTTTGCACTCGTCGTGGATTTCCTGGTGCCCGGGTGACTCATCTCACCCAGACTTCACTGTGTGTGTTTGCGTGCGTGCGTGCGCGAACAGATGATCTTGTTTTCTTCCTCAGTGGGCCCATGATGAAACTGGTCTACAAACTTCTAGCAGAAGAATACAAATATGAAGTGCCCGTCAATTATCTGCCGGTAAGACCAGCCGCCTCCTCGCTGGGTTCTGTGTCACATCGATGTTATTGTTGCGCATTGTGTAGTTTGTTGGAGGCTTGGGCGAGTCATCCATTTTATCGACTACTATATCGCGGTTCACTTATTGCGGATTCAGTTCATCGCAAACATTGGTACTGTAAGGTAACTCAGAGGCGTCTCTACTGACCTAACCCTTATCAAAGGCACTGGCTTGCATTTGCAACTTACATAACATTACCTTCAGACTCAAGATTGCTGGCTGATGCCAAATACACAATAGAAATCTCTGGTTCTTTTTTTAACCAATCTGAACCAATCAGATTTCAGATTCAATAAACAGTGCCACAGAGCAGGCCCCCGGTGTTGTTAGAATTTTTCCGTTCTCTGTTTGGTTTGTAAGTTAACTGTTTAAAAAGTTAATGGCAAGAGTGAAGAAGCTGTTGGAATGTCTGCTAGTTCTAGTTGGCATTGTTCGATAGCACCTACGTGAGGGAAGGAGCTGGAAGAGGTGGTGACCAGGATCTGGAGGGACCAAGAGGATTTTGCATGCTCTTGTCTTAGTTCTGACCGCGTGCAAGACCTCAAGGGTAGGTAGGGGGTGTGCCGAGCTCCGTCACGTCAGTACACCATTTTTCCTTGTATAGAAGCATATCCTACCGTCTTTTGTTTTCCCCGATAACTCCATGATGCGGTCAACCCGGTGTAGTTGGAAGCCCGGAAGCATTACGGCGCCATCAGGGACACGTTCACAAAGCCATGTCTCCGTGAAGCACAGGGCAGCGGAACGTCCGAAGTCTTTACTGGTCTTTGTGAGAAGATGAAGCTCATCCTTTTTGTTGGGTAGGGAGCGTAGCTTCGCGAGGTGAATCGACAAGAGAGGCATTCGGAATCCTCTCTTACGTAGCTTAACCCTAACCCGCCTTCGCCCCCATGCTCTGTACGCCGCGGTCCCCGCTCCGATAATTAACTGAGTGGATTTGTGAAAGTTGGTGGAAGAAAGTCCGAGGTAGACTCCCTAATGTTTAGCAAGTCGTCCCTTGTGTAAGTGAAGCGTAATGTCTCCAAGGATGAACGAAAAACACAAAAACATAGACAAGACTAGAGAGCACGTAACCGCGGTGACCACATGGTTAAGCGCCATCTTGAAACCAAGAAGGTGGGCTTTTCAAGACAAACTGGAGATTGCCACAGTAAGTCAGACGATGCTTGTAGCTGGCTGGCGTGTTTAAACGAGGGGTGCTCCGGTCAGGGTTTTATGTTGCCGATTCTGATACCGATCATCCATGGGTGAGATCTGCCGATCGCTGCCCATACCGATGATATGGATTAGCTGTCAATTTTTCAATTTGTTTTTGGTGAGTGATATTGGCTGTATGATCTCACGTTTGTTTGGGTTTGCCTTTGGAGTGTGAATGGGGAAGGAGACGCTACACTCGGGTTGGGTGATTATGGAAAAAAGTAATAATCAGGATTATTTGGATTGATACTGAAATCACGATTAATAGTTATTCATTTATTTCAAAACGTATTTATTTAACGACCAAAACTCAACTTTAAAAATATAACTTAAAAAAACAACCAGAAAATAAATTGGTAACAAGTAAAATAATATGTTAGAAATTTGAAAAACAATAAAAAATATTTAAAAAAAAAAAAATAGTCATGGCTAAAAACGTGCCAATGTTTTTAGCCAAGTGTTACCCTGGTGTCTTACGAAATATATAATATGCAACATTTTCAGTTCTGATACGATACCGATATTGCAGCCTTGATTATTGGCTGATGCTGATATTGATCCGATACTATATCAGCACGGATCAAACATACTTATGATATTTTTGTAGTATGGAAAGTTAAAAACGGCTTCAATCAAGTGATATATCTATTTTGTTCTATTCTATTCTAGGAGCACCACGTCAGTTTTTAGATGTATAATACTTCAGGACAAAGTGACGACAAACCTTTTTTCCTCCATCCATCCATTTTCTATCGCTTATCCGGGGTCGGATCGCGGGGGCAGCAGCTTTAGCAGGGGCGCCCAGACTTCCCTCTCCCCAGCCACTTCATCCAGCTCTTCCGGGGGGATCCCGAGGCGTTCCCAGGCCAGCCGAAGAACGTAGTCTCTCCAGCGTGTCCTGGATCGTCCCCGGGGTCTCCTCCCGGTGGGACGTGCCCGGAACGCCTCACCGGGGAGGCGTCCGTGAGGCATCCGAATCAGATGCCCCAGCCACCTCTTCTGGCTCCTCTCGATGTGGAAGAGCAGCGACTCTACTCTGAGATCCTCCCGGATGTCCGAGCTTCTCGCCCTCTCTCTAAGGGAGAGCCCGGATACCCTGCGGAGGAAACTCATTTCGGCCGCTTGTATCCGGGATCTTGTTCTTTCTGTGGGTCTTTTTTTCCTGCTTCCCAGTGCATAGTAACCACAATACAGTCGTAGGTATAAACAAGGAAATCCTCACTTGTGGCACCGTGGTGGCTGCGATATTTAGTTCTCTTGCTGGGGGTTGAGGTCCCGATGGCCGTGGGAAAAATAGTTGGCACCGCAGCTGGTTTCAGCCTCTACCTCTGTATCCAATGCTTTGTGCTAATTCTCTCTCAAAACACGCCGGTTCGAAGTGATCGGCACAGAATGTTGGAATGTTTGCTAGGCACCCGTAGCTGACCATGTTTCTTCCCCTGTCAATTGACTTTCCCTATCCACTGGTCACATATTCCTTTTTCACTTGGAAAGCCAAAAAAAACTCTTGGCCACTGCCTAAACCATTTCTACAACCATATGCCACACTATAAACCATCGTGACATCACTAAATCATACGACAACAAATATACAAGGACGGGAACCACAGCATGGCTGAATGAACAGGATGTTTGGCTCGATAAATATGATGCAGAATGCGCCTTCTGCTTTTTTGCCGTCTTCGGCTCTATCCGGCGCTGGATGCAAAAAGCAGAAGGCGCATTCTGCATCATATTTATCGAGTCATGTGAATGGTGACCCCAAGTGTACAAAAATAATACCTGCACCCGCACAAATATGTTGATTAATGGATACAGTGATAGCATGTAACTTTGAAATACAAAGAAATAATACAGTAACACTTCATTACTTTGGATGTCTATCGAGGGTGGACTGGAACGTAACCCCAACCATAAACCGGGGATTATCGTATTGCTGTTAATTTGTCAGGACGGTTGATTTGAAAGTAGTTGTTTGTCGTACGGCATTGGTGTTTTCAGTTTCCGGTGAAGACTTCCATCCAGGAAGGCGTCCTTCCCGACTGTCCGCTCTTTCACAACCGGCCTCACTTTCCCATGTCTGGCATGCTGACTCTCAACATGGCGCTGAGTATCCTTTATGCCATACCCGGCCACCACTTTTGTAACTGCACTCGGGTGCCCTTTCACATTTTCCTCAATGTTGTGCAGATCCTTTTGAGTTCTTCATGTTCTACTTTGCTTCCTGTCTCATTACACCAAAGGTGAGAGAAATGGTCACTGTACACACG